>NC_079427.1:34680845-34980845 GCF_026213295.1 Gadus chalcogrammus | reverse complement strand
CTCCTACCACAGTCAAATCCTTTGTATCCACAGGTTCAGGGTAGCGTTTTCAACACATGCTTCGCGATGTGCCGGCGAAATGCACATTTCTTGTCGCGTTGTGCCGGCGAAATGCACACTTCTTGGACCCCTGCATAACTGCTTGCAGTTCTAGTTATTATACTACCTCCCCGTGAAAGTGGAACCACAGCCCAAACCGTAAATGGTGCACACGCGCCAATTGCATGGCTAGATCCAGAATCGGCACCGCTACTCAGATAACAAAATCCAGACACGCCGGCCACTAGGTGGCGCTATACCCAGGAAAGACGCGTTTGGGGCTATAACTCCCACACCGAACCTCCCACATTCAAAACCTCGTACACACAGATTCACTGGAGTCTGCTGCATCTTTTGGCATAGGCCACGCCCATTTGCGTCTATAATTTTTTTTCGCAAAATCGCGAAAACCGCAAAACTGTTTTTTCGCTACTCCTCCCACATTTCTTGACCAATCGACACAAACTTTGCACACGACATCTTCAGACGCACACGCAAAGGAATCATATACAGTTTTTTGATCCGACCTTCGACGACGAAACGATAGCATTTTGAATATTGGTATATTAGCTAAATTAGACGTGGAAAATCCAAAATACAAAAAAATCCAAAATTAGACATCGGATCGAGTCCAAATTCTACACACATGTTGGTGCTAACCTTACTGACGTTCGATAAATATTTCGGAAAATTCCGCCATTAGGGGGCGCAATAAACGAGGAAATTGTATATCTTCTACAAAATTTCGCCGCAAAAACGCTACACTGACTTCTCGCTACTCCTACCACAGTCAAATCCTTTGTATCCACAGGTTCAGGGTAGCGTTTTCAACACATGCTTCGCGATGTGCCGGCGAAATGCACATTTCTTGTCGCGTTGTGCCGGCGAAATGCACACTTCTTGGACCCCTGCATAACTGCTTGCAGTTCTAGTTATACTTCCCGCGCTAAAAGTGGGTCCACAGCCCAAACCGTAAATGGTGCCGACACGCCAATTGCATGACTAGATCCAGGTCCGGCACCGCTACTCAGATAACAAAATCCAGACACGCCGGCCACTAGGTGGCGCTATACCAAGGGAAAATGCGTTTGGGAATATAACTCCCACACCGAACCTCCCACATTCAAAACCTCGTACACACAGATTCACTGGAGTCTGCTGCATCTTTTGGCATAGGCCACGCCCATTTGCGTCTATAATTTTTTTTCGCAAAATCGCGAAAACCGCAAAACTGTTTTTTCGCTACTCCTCCCACATTTCTTGACCAATCGACACAAAACTTTGCACACGACATCTTCAGACGCACACGCAAAGGAATCATATACAGTTTTTTGATCCGACCTTCGACGACGAAACGATAGCATTTTGAATATTGGTATATTAGCTAAATTAGACGTGGAAAATCAAAAATACAAAAAAATCCAAAATTAGACATCGGATCGAGTCCAAATTCTACACACATGTTGGTGCTAACCTTAATGACGTTCGATAAAAATTTCGGAAAATTCCGCCATTAGGGGGCGCAATAAACGAGGAAATTGTATATCTTCTACAAAATTTCGCCGCAAAAACGCTACACTGACTTCTCGCTACTCCTACCACAGTCAAATCCTTTGTATCCACAGGTTCAGGGTAGCGTTTTCAACACATGCTTCGCGATGTGCCGGCGAAATGCACATTTCTTGTCGTGTTGTGCCGGCGAAATGCACACTTCTTGGACCCCTGCATAACTGCTTGCAGTTCTAGTTAGGGGTCCAAGCCAACAGGTTGGATCCCTATTGTTTTTGTAGGGATTTTTATTATTATACTTCCTACCAAGAAAGTGGGAATACAGCCCATACCGTAAATGTTGCACACACGCCAATTGCATGACTAGATCCAGGTCAGTGAAGACTATGCAGACGACAAAATCCAGACACCCCGGCCACTAGGTGGCGCTATACCAAGGAATACGCGTTTGGGGCTATAACTCCCACACCGAACCTCCCACAGTCCAAAAACTTGTACACACAGATGCACTGGAGTCTGCTGCATCTTTTGGCCTAGGCCACGCCCATTTGCGTCTATGAATATTTTTCGCTAAATCGCGAAAACCGCAAAACTGTTTTTTCCCTACTCCTCCCACATTTCTTGACCAATCGACACCAAACTTTGCACACGACATCTTCAGACGCACACGCATAGAAATCTTAGACAGTTTTTTGATCCGACCTTCGACGACGAAACGGTAGAGTTTTGAATATTGGTTTATTAGCTAAATTAGACGTGGAAAATTAAAAATCCAAAAAAATCCAAAATTAGACATCGGATCGAGTCCAAATTCTACACACATGTTGGTGCTAACCTTAATGACGTTCGATAAAAATTTCGGAAAATTCCGCCATTAGGGGGCGCAATAAACGAGGAAATTGTATATCTTCTACAAAATTTCGCCGCGAAAACGCTACACTGACTTCTCGCTACTCCTACCACAGTCAAATCCTTTGTATCCACAGGTTCAGGGTAGCGTTTTCAACACATGCTTCGCGTTGTGCCGGCGAAATGCACATTTCTTGTCGCGTTGTGCCGGCGAAATGCACACTTCTTGGACCCCTGCATAACTGCTTGCAGTTCTAGTTATTTTTATTATTAGGGGTCCAAGCCAACAGGTTGGATCCCTATTGTTTTTGTAGGGATTTTTATTAGGGGTCCAAGCCAACAGGTTGGATCCCTATTGTTTTTGTAAGGATTATTATTATTAGGGGTCCAAGCCAACAGGTTGGATCCCTATTGTTTTTGTAAGGATTTTTTTTATTATTATTCTTACCCCCCTAAAAGTGGGCCCACACCCCAAACCGTAAAAGGTGCCGACACGCGAATTGCATGACTAGATCCAGATCTCTTCGGACTACGCAGACGACCAAATCCAGACACGCCGGCCACTAGGTGGCGCTATACCAAGGAATACGCGTTTGGGGCTATAACTCCCACACCGAACCACCCAGAGTCCAATAACTTGTACACACAGATGCACTGGAGTCTGCTGCATCTTTTGGCCTAGGCCACGCCCATTTGCGTCTATGAATATTTTTCGCTAAATCGCGAAAACCGCAAAACTGTATTTTCGCTACTCCTCCCACATTTCTTGACCAATCAACACCAAACTTTGCACACGGCATCTTCAGACGCACACGCAAAGAAATCTTAGACAGTTTTTTGATCCGACCTTCGACGACGAAACGGTAGAGTTTTGAATATTGGTTTATTAGCAAAATTAGACGTGGAAAATCAAAAATCCAAAAAAATCCAAAATCCGACATCGGATCGAGTCCAAATTGTACAGACATGTTGGTGCTAACCTTAATGTCGTTCGATAAAAATTCCGGAATTTTTCGCCTTTAGGGGGCGCAATAAACGAGGAAATTGTATATCTTCTAATTGGCCCAAGGAATGTTCTTCAAACTATACGGAAACCATCAAGGGGGAAACCCGAGTCTATATAAAAAATATGGCCAAGAATTATTAATGTGGGCGGGAGTTATTTGGAAAAGGAAAATTGTCTTTGGAAAATTTCGCCAACAGGGCGGCGCCAAAAAACGACGACATTGTATATCTCCTATTTGGCCAATGGAATGTTCTGTAAACGCGTTTTGGGCTATAACTTCCACACCGAAGCTCCCACAGTCAAAACCTTTATATCCACAGATTCACTGGAGTCAGCTGCATCTTTTGTCATACGCCGTTCCTCAACTTCGAACACATGATTCGCGTTGTGCCGGCGTAATGCACATTTCTTGGACCCCTGCATAACTGCTTGCAGTTCTAGTTATTATACTTCCCGCGCTAAAAGTGGGTCCACAGCCCAAACCGTAAATGGTGCCGACACGCCAATTGCATGACTAGATCCAGGTCCGGCACCGCTACTCAGATAACAAAATCCAGACACGCCGGCCACTAGGTGGCGCTATACCAAGGGAAAATGCGTTTGGGGCTATAACTCCCACACCGAACCTCCCACATTCAAAACCTCGTACACACAGATTCACTGGAGTCTGCTGCATCTTTTGGCATAGGCCACGCCCATTTGCGTCTATAATTTTTTTTCGCAAAATCGCGAAACCGCAAAACTGTTTTTTCGCTACTCCTCCCACATTTCTTGACCAATCGACACCAAACTTTGCACACGACATCTTCAGACGCACACGCATAGAAATCTTAGACAGTTTTTTGATCCGACCTTCGACGACGAAACGGTAGAGTTTTGAATATTGGTTTATTAGCTAAATTAGACGTGGAAAAATTAAAAATCCAAAAAAATTCAAAATTAGACATCGGATCGAGTCCAAATTCTACACACATGTTGGTGCTAACCTTAATGACGTTCGATAAAAATTTCGGAAAATTCCGCCATTAGGGGGCGCAATAAACGAGGAAATTGTATATCTTCTACAAAATTTCGCCGCGAAAACGCTACACTGACTTCTCGCTACTCCTACCACAGTCAAATCCTTTGTATCCACAGGTTCAGGGTAGCGTTTTCAACACATGCTTCGCGTTGTGCCGGCGAAATGCACATTTCTTGTCGCGTTGTGCCGGCGAAATGCACACTTCTTGGACCCCTGCATAACTGCTTGCAGTTCTAGTTATTATTCCCCCCCTAGAAGTGGGCCCACAGCACAAACCGTAAATGGTGCAGACATGCCAAATGCATGACTAGATCAAGATCCGTGGCGACTACGCAGACGACAAAATCCAGACATGCCGGCCACTAGGTGGCGCTATACCAAGGAATACGCGTTTGGGGCTATAACTCCCACACCGAACCTCCCACAGTCAAAAACGTTATACCCACAGATGCACTGGAGTCTGCTGCATCTTTTGGGCTAGGCCACGCCCATTTGCGTCTATGAATATTTTTCGCTAAATCGCGAAAACCGCAAAACAGTTTTTTCCCTACTCCTCCCACATTTCTTGACCAATCAACACCAAACTTTGCACACGGCATCTTCAGACGCACACGCAAAGAAATCTTAGACAGTTTTTTGATCCGACCTTCGACGACGAAACGGTAGAGTTTTGAATATTTGTTTATTGGCTACGTTTTACGTCAAAACGCAAAAATTCAAAGAATACCAAAAGTAGACGTCGGATCAAGTCCAAATTTTAGACACATGTCGGTGCTACCCTTAATGGCGTTCAATAAAGAATTCGGAATATTTCGCCATTAGGGGGCGCAATAAACGAGGAAATTGTATATCTTCTAATTGGCCAAAGGAATGTTCTTCAAACTATAAGGGAACCATCAAGGGGCAAACCCGAGTCTATATAAAAAATATGGCCAAGAATTAATAATGTAGGCGGGAGTTATTTGGCAAAGGAAAATTGTCTTTGGAAAATTTCGCCAACAGGGCGGCGCCAAAAAACGACGAAATAATACATCTCCTATTTGGCCAATGGAATGTTCTGAAAACGCGTTTTAGGCTATAACTCCCACACCAAAGCTCCCACAGTCAAAAACGTTATACGCACAGATTCACTGGAGTCAGCTGCATCTTTTGGCATAGGCCAGGCCCATTTGCGTCAGTATTTTCTTTATGCAAAATCGCAAAAACAGCTAAACTGCCTTTTCGCTACTCCTCCCACATTTCTTGCCCAATTGACACCAAACTTTGCACACGACATCTTCAGACGCACACTACAAGAAATCAGCAAAACTATTTTGATCCGACCATCGTTGACGAAACGGTAGCGTTTTGAATATATGTTTTGCGTTGCAAATCAGTAAAAACTATTTTGATCCAACCGTCGACGACCTAAACGGTAGCGGAAAATGCGTTTGGGGCCGAAACTCCCACACTGAACCTCTCACAGTCAAAACCTTTATATCCACAGGTTGTTCACGGTAGCGTTTTGAATACTTGGTTCGCGTTGTGCCGGCGAAATGCACATTTCTTGTTATTATTCCCCCCCTAGAAGTGGGCCCACAGCACAAACCGTAAATGGTGCAGACATGCCAAATGCATGACTAGATCAAGATCCGTGGCGACTACGCAGACGACAAAATCCAGACATGCCGGCCACTAGGTGGCGCTATACCAAGGAATACGCGTTTGGGGCTATAACTCCCACACCGAACCTCCCACAGTCAAAACCGTTATACCCACAGATGCACTGGAGTCTGCTGCATCTTTTGGGCTAGGCCACGCCCATTTGCGTCTATGAATATTTTTCGCTAAATCGCGAAAACCGCAAAACAGTTTTTTCCCTACTCCTCCCACATTTCTTGACCAATCAACACCAAACTTCGCACACGACATCTTCAGACGCACACGCAAAGGAATCATCAACAGTTTTTTTTATCCGACCTTCGACGACGAAACGGTAGCGTTTTGAATATTTGTTTATTGGCTACGTTTTACGTCGAAACGCAAAAATTCAAAGAATACCAAAAGTAGACGTCGGATCAAGTCCAAATTTTAGACACATGTCGGTGCTACCCTTAATGGCGTTCAATAAAGAATTCGGAATATTTCGCCATTAGGGGGCGCAATAAACGAGGAAATTGTATATCTTCTAATTGGCCAAAGGAATTTTCTTCAACTATAAGGGAACCATCAAGGGGCAAACCCGAGTCTATATAAAAAATATGGCCAAGAATTAATAATGTAGGCGGGAGTTATTTGGCAAAGGAAAATTGTCTTTGGAAAATTTCGCCAACAGGGCGGCGCCAAAAAACGACGAAATAATATATCTCCTATTTGGCCAATGGAATGTTCTGAAAACGCGTTTTAGGCTATAACTCCCACACCGAAGCTCCCACAGTCAAAAACGTTATACGCACAGATTCACTGGAGTCAGCTGCATCCTTTGGCATAGGCCAGGCCCATTTGCGTCAGTATTTCTTTATGCAAAATCGCAAAAACAGCTAAACTGCCTTTTCGCTACTCCTCCCACATTTCTTGCCCAATTGACACCAAACTTTGCACACGACATCTTCAGACGCACACTACAAGAAATCAGCAAAACTATTTTGATCCGACCATCGTTGACGAAACGGTAGCGTTTTGAATATATGTTTTGCGTTGCAAATCAGTAAAACTATTTTGATCCAACGACGACTAAACGGTAGCGGAAAATGCGTTTGGGGCCGAAACTCCCACACTGAACCTCTCACAGTCAAAACCTTTATATCCACAGGTTGTTCACGGTAGCGTTTTGAATACTTGGTTCGCGTTGTGCCGGCGAAATGCACATTTCTTGTCGCGTTGTGCCGGCGAAATGCACACTTCTTGGACCCCTGCATAACTGCTTGCAGTTCTAGTTAGGGGTCCAAGCCAACAGGTTGGATCCCTATTGTTTTTGTAAGGATTATTATTATTATTATTTCGTACGCCTTAGAAGTGGTACCACAGCCCAAACCGTAAATGGTGCACACGCGCCAATTGCATGACTAGATCCAGAATCGGCACCGCTACTCAGATAACAAAATCCAGACACGCCGGTCCCTAGGTGGCGCTATACCAAGGAATACGCGTTTGGGGCTATAACTTCCACACCGAACCTCCCAGAGTCCAAAAACTTGTACACACAGATGCACTGGAGTCTGCTGCATCTTTTGGCCTAGGCCACGCCCATTTGCGTCTATGAATATTTTTCGCTAAATCGCGAAAACCGCAAAACTGTTTTTTCGCTACTCCTCCCACATTTCTCGCCCGATCAACACCAAACTTTGCACACGACATCTTCAGACGCACACGCAAAGAAATCCTAGACACTTTTTTGATCCGACCTTCGACGACGAAACGGTAGCGTTTTGAATATTTGTTTATTAGCTAAATTAGACGTGAAAAGTCAGAAATCCAGAATTATACATCGGATCGAGCCCAAATTTTACAGACATGTTGGTGCTAACCTTAATGACGTTCGATAAAAATATCGGAAAATTTCGCCATTAGGGGGCGCAATAAACAAGGAAATTGTATATCTTCTACAAAATTTCGCCGCGAAAACGCTACACTGACTTCTCGCTACTCGTACCAGTCAAATCCTTTGTATCCACAGGTACAGGGTAGCGTTTTGAACACATGCTTCGCGTTGTGCCGGCGAAATGCACATTTCTTGTCGCGTTGTGCCGGCGAAATGCACACTTCTTGGACCCCTGCATAACTGCTTGCAGTTCTAGTTATTATTATACTTCCTTCCCTAAAAGTGGGCCCACACCCCAAACCGTAAATGGTGCGGACACGCCAATTGCATGACTAGATCCAAGTCTGTGATGTGTACGCAGACGACAAAATCCGGACACGCCGGTCACTAGGTGGCGCTATACCAAGGAATACGCGTTTGGGCTATAACTCCCACACCGAACCTCCCAGAGTCCAAAAACTTGTACCCACATATTCACTGGAGTCTGCTGCATCTTTTGGCCTAGGCCACGCCCATTTGCGTCTATGAATATTTTTCGCTAAATCGCGAAAACCGCAAACTGTTTTTTCCCTACTTCTCCCACATTTCTTGACCAATCGACACCAAACTTTGCACACGGCATCTTCAGACGCACACGCAAAGAAATCATCAACACTTTTTTGATCCGACCTTCGACAACGAAACGGTAGCATTTTGAATATTTGTTTATTAGCTAAATTAGACGTGGAAAGCAAAAAATTAAAAATATACCAAATTTAGACTTCAGATCAAGTCCAAATTTTAGACACATGTCGGTGCTGGCCTTAATGGCGTTCATAAAGAATTCGGAATATTTCGCCATTAGGGGGCGCAATAAACGAGGAAATTGTATATCTTCTAATTGGCCGAAAGAATGTTCTTCAAACTATAAGGGAACCATCAAGGGGCAAACCCGAGTCTATATAAAAAATATGGCCAATAATTATTAATGTGGGCGGGAGTTATTTGGCAAAGGAAAATTCTCTTTGGAAAATTTCACCAGAAGGGGCGCCAAAAACGACGAAATAATATATCTCCTAACTGGCCAATGGAATGTTCTGAAAACGCGTTTTAGGCTATAACTCCCACACCGAAGCTCCCACAGTCAAAAACGTTGTATCCACAGATTCACTGGAGTCAGCTGCATCTTTTGGCTTACGCCGTTCCTCAATTTCGAACAAATGCTTTGCGTTGTGCCGGCGAAATGCACACTTCTTGGACCCCTGCATAACTGCTTGCAGTTCTAGTTATTATTATTATTATACTTCCTACCAAGAAAGTGGGAATACAGCCCATACCGTAAATGTTGCACACACGCCAATTGCATGACTAGATCCAGGTCAGTGAAGACTATGCAGACGACAAAATCCAGACACGCCGGCCACTAGGTGGCGCTATACCAAGGAATACGCGTTTGGGGCTATAACTCCCACACCGAACCTCCCACAGTCCATAAACTTATACAGACAGATGCACTGGAGTCTGCTGCATCTTTTGGCATAGGCCACGCCCATTTGCGTCTATGAATATTTTTCGCTAAATCGCGAAAACCGCAAAACTGTTTTTTTCCCTACTCCTCCCACATTTCTGACCAATCGACACCAAACTTTGCACACGACATCTTCAGACGCACACGCATAGAAATCTTAGACAGTTTTTGATCCGACCTTCGACGACGAAACGGTAGAGTTTTGAATATTGGTTTATTAGCTAAATTAGACGTGGAATATCAAAAATCCAAAGAAATCCAAAATTAGACATCGGATCGAGTCCAATTTTACACACATGTTGGTGTTAACCTTAATGACGTTCGATAAAAAAATCGGAAAATGTCGCCATTAGGGGGCGCAATAAACGAGGAAATTGTATATCTTCTAATTGGCCAAAGGAATGTTCTTCAAACTATAAGGGAACCATCAAGGGGCAAACCCGAGTCTATGTAAAAAATATGGCCAAGAATTAATAATGTGGGCGGGAGTTATTTGGCAAAGGAAAATTGTCTTTGGAAAATCTCGCCAACAGGGCGGCGCCAAAAAACGACGAAATAATATATCTCCTATTTGGCCAATGGAATGTTCTGAAAACGCGTTTTAGGCTATAACTCCCACACCGAACCTCCCACAGTCAAAACCTTTATATCCACAGATTCACTGGAGTCAGCTGCATCTTTTGGCATACGCCGTTTCTCAATTTTTGAACACATGCTTCGCGTTGTGCCGGCGAAATGCACACTTCTTGGACCCCTGCATAACTGCTTGCAGTTCTAGTTAGGGGTCCAAGCCAACAGGTGGATCCCTATTGTTTTTGTAAGGATTTTTCTTATTATTATTCTTACCCCCCTAAAAGTGGGCCCACACCCCAAACCGTAAAAGGTGCCGACACGCGAATTGCATGACTAGATCCAGATCTCTTCGGACTACGCAGACGACCAAATCCAGACACGCCGGCCACTAGGTGGCGCTATACCAAGGAATACGCGTTTGGGGCTATAACTCCCACACCGAACCACCCAGAGTCCAATAACTTGTACACACAGATGCACTGGAGTCTGCTGCATCTTTTGGCCTAGGCCACGCCCATTTGCGTCTATGAATATTTTTCGCTAAATCGCGAAAACCGCAAAACTGTATTTTCGCTACTCCTCCCACATTTCTTGACCAATCAACACCAAACTTTGCACACGGCATCTTCAGACGCACACGCAAGAAATCTTAGACAGTTTTTTGATCCGACCTTCGACGACGAAACGGTTAGAGTTTTGAATATTGGTTTATTAGCAAAATTAGACGTGGAAAATCAAAAATCCAAAAAAATCCAAAATCCGACATCGGATCGAGTCCAAATTGTACAGACATGTTGGTGCTAACCTTAATGTCGTTCGATAAAAATTCCGGAATTTTTTCGCCTTTAGGGGGCGCAATAAACGAGGAAATTGTATATCTTCTAATTGGCCCAAGGAATGTTCTTCAAACTATACGGAAACCATCAAGGGGAAACCCGAGTCTATATAAAAAATATGGCCAAGAATTATTAATGTGGGCGGGAGTTATTTGGAAAAGGAAAATTGTCTTTGGAAAATTCGCCACAGGGCGGCGCCAAAAAACGACGACATTGTATATCTCCTATTTGGCCAATGGAATGTTCTGTAAACGCGTTTTGGGCTATAACTTCCACACGAAGCTCCCACAGTCAAAACCTTTATATCCACAGATTCACTGGAGTCAGCTGCATCTTTTGTCATACGCCGTTCCTCAACTTCGAACACATGATTCGCGTTGTGCCGGCGTAATGCACATTTCTTGGACCCCTGCATAACTGCTTGCAGTTCTAGTTATTATACTTCCCGCGCTAAAAGTGGGTCCACAGCCCAAACCGTAAATGGTGCCGACACGCCAATTGCATGACTAGATCCAGGTCCGGCACCGCTACTCAGATAACAAAATCCAGACACGGCCGGCCACTAGGTGGCGCTATACCAAGGGAAAATGCGTTTGGGGCTATAACTCCCACACCGAACCTCCCACATTCAAAACCTCGTACACACAGATTCACTGGAGTCTGCTGCATCTTTGGCATAGGCCACGCCCATTTGCGTCTATAATTTTTTTTCGCAAAATCGCGAAAACCGCAAAACTGTTTTTTCGCTACTCCTCCCACATTTCTTGACCAATCGACACCAAACTTTGCACACGACATCTTCAGACGCACACGCATAGAAATCTTAGACAGTTTTTTGATCCGACCTTCGACGACGAAACGGTAGAGTTTTGAATATTGGTTTATTAGCTAAATTAGACGTGGAAAAATTAAAATCCAAAAAATTCAAAATTAGACATCGGATCGAGTCCAAATTCTACACACATGTTGGTGCTAACCTTAATGACGTTCGATAAAAATTTCGGAAAATTCCGCCATTAGGGGGCGCAATAAACGAGGAAATTGTATATCTTCTACAAAATTTCGCCGCGAAAACGCTACACTGACTTCTCGCTACTCCTACCACAGTCAAATCCTTTGTATCCACAGGTTCAGGGTAGCGTTTTCAACACATGCTTCGCGTTGTGCCGGCGAAATGCACATTTCTTGTCGCGTTGTGCCGGCGAAATGCACACTTCTTGGACCCCTGCATAACTGCTTGCAGTTCTAGTTATTATTATTCCCCCCCTAGAAGTGGGCCCACAGCACAAACCGTAAATGGTGCAGACATGCCAAATGCATGACTAGATCAAGATCCGTGGCGACTACGCAGACGACAAAATCCAGACATGCCGGCCACTAGGTGGCGCTATACCAAGGAATACGCGTTTGGGGCTATAACTCCCACACCGAACCTCCCACAGTCAAAAACGTTATACCCACAGATGCACTGGAGTCTGCTGCATCTTTTGGGCTAGGCCACGCCCATTTGCGTCTATGAATATTTTTCGCTAAATCGCGAAAACCGCAAACAGTTTTTTCCCTACTCCTCCCACATTTCTTGACCAATCAACACCAACCTTTGCACACGACATCTTCAGACGCACACGCAAAGGAATCATCAACAGTTTTTTGATCCGACCTTCGACGACGAAACGGTAGCGTTTTGAATATTTGTTTATTGGCTACGTTTACGTCGAAACGCAAAAATTCAAAGAATACCAAAAGTAGACGTCGGATCAAGTCCAAATTTTAGACACATGTCGGTGCTACCCTTAGTGGCGTTCAATAAAGAATTCGGAATATTTCGCCATTAGGGGGCGCAATAAACGAGGAAATTGTATATCTTCTAATTGGCCAAAGGAATGTTCTTCAAACTATAAGGGAACCATCAAGGGGCAAACCCGAGTCTATATAAAAAATATGGCCAAGAATTAATGATGTAGGCGGGAGTTATTTGGCAAAGGAAAATTGTCTTTGGAAAATTTCGCCACAAGGGGGCGCAAATAAACGGCAAAATAATATATCTCCTAACTGGCCAATGGAATGTTCTGAAAACGCGTTTTTAGGCTATAACTCCCACACCGAAGCTCCCACAATCAAAAACGTTATATCTACAGATTCACTGGAGTCAGCTGCATCTTTTGGCATACGCCGTTCCTCAATTTCGAACACATGCTTCGCGTTGTGCCGGCGAAATGCACACTTCTTGGACCCCTGCATAACTGCTTGCAGTTCTAGTTATTCTTACCCCCTAAAAGTGGGACCACAGCCCAAACCGTAAATGGTGCCGACACGCGAATTGCATGACTAGATCCAGATCTGTTCGGACTAAGCAGACGACAAAATCCAGACGCGCCGGTCACTAGGTGGCGCTATACCAAGGAATACGCGTTTGGGGCTATAACTCCCACACCGAACCTCCCACAGTCAAAAACTTGTACCCACATATTCACTGGAGTCTGCTGCATCTTTTGGCCTAGGCCACGCCCATTTGCGTCTATGAATATTTTTCGCTAAATCGCGAAAACCGCAAAATGTTTTTTCGCTACTCCTCCCACAATTCTCGACCAATCAACACCAACTTTGCACACAGCATCTTCAGACGCACACGCAAAGGAATCATCAACAGTTTTTTGATCCGACCTTCGACGACGAAACGGTAGCGTTTGAATATTTGTTTATTAGCTAAATTAGACGTGGAAAATCAAAAATCAAAAAGAATCAGAAATTAGACATCGGATCAAGTCCAAACTTTAGACACATGTCGGTGCTAACCTTAATGGCGTTCAATAAAAAAATCGGAATATTTCGCCATCAGGGGGCGCAATAAACGAGGAAATTGTATATCTTCGACAAAATTTCGCCACAAAAACGCTACACTGACTTCTCGCTACTCCTACCACAGTCAAATCCTTTGTATCCACAGGTTCAGGGTAGCGTTTTCAACACATGCTCCGCGTTGTGCCGGGCGAAAAGCACATTTCTTGTCGCGTTGTGCCGGCGAAATGCACACTTCTTGGACCCCTGCATAACTGCTTGCAGTTCTAGTTAGGGGTCCAAGCCAACAGGTTGGATCCCTATTGTTTTTGTAAGGATTTTTCTTTTTAGGGGTCCAAGCCAACAGGTTGGATCCCTATTGTTTTTGTAAGGATTTTTCTTTTTAGGGTCCAAGCCAACAGGTTGGATCCCTATTGTTTTTGTAAGGATTATTATTATTATTATTTCGTACGCCTTAGAAGTGGTACCACAGCCCAAACCGTAAATGGTGCACACGCGCCAATTACATGACTAGAACCAGGTCCGGCACCGCTACTCAGATAACAAAATCCAGACACGCCGGTCCCTAGGTGGCGCTATACCAAGGAATACGCGTTTGGGGCTATAACTCCCACACCGAACCTCCCAGAGTCCAAAAAATTGTACCCACAGATGCACTGGAGTCTGCTGCATCTTTTGGGCTAGGCCACGCCCATTTGCGTCTATGAATATTTTTCGCTAAATCGCGAAAACCGCAAAACAGTTTTTTCCCTACTCCTCCCACATTTCTTGACCAATCAACACCAAACTTTGCACACGACATCTTCAGACGCACACGCAAAGGAATCATCAACAGCTTTTTTATCCGACCTTCGACGACGAAACGGTAGCGTTTTGAATATTTGTTTATTGGCTACGTTTTACGTCGAAACGCAAAAATTCAAAGAATACCAAAAGTAGACGTCGGATCAAGTCCAAATTTTAGACACATGTCGGTGCTACCCTTAATGGCGTTCAATAAAGAATTCGGAATATTTCGCCATTAGGGGGCGCAATAAACGAGGAAATTGTATATCTTCTAATTGGCCAAAGGAATGTTCTTCAAACTATAAGGGAACCATCAAGGGGCAACACGAGTCTATATAAAAAATATGGCCAAGAATTAATAATGTAGGCGGGAGTTATTTGGCAAAGGAAAATTGTCTTTGGAAAATTTCGCCAACAGGGCGGCGCCAAAAACGACGAAATAATATATCTCCTATTTGGCCAATGGAATGTTCTGAAAACGCGTTTTAGGCTATAACTCCCACACCGAAGCTCCCACAGTCAAAAACGTTATACGCACAGATTCACTGGAGTCAGCTGCATCCTTTGGCATAGGCCAGGCCCATTTGCGTCAGTATTTTCTTTATGCAAAATCGCAAAAACAGCTAAACTGCCTTTTCGCTACTCCTCCCACATTTCTTGCCCAATTGACACCAAACTTTGCACACGACATCTTCAGACGCACACTACAAGAAATCAGCAAAACTATTTTGATCCGACCATCGTTGACGAAACGGTAGCGTTTTGAATATATGTTTTGCGTTGCAAATCAGTAAAAACTATTTTGATCCAACGACGACTAAACGGTAGCGGAAAATGCGTTTGGGGCCAAAACTCCCACACTGAACCTCTCACAGTCAAAACCTTTATATCCACAGGTTGTTCACGGTAGCGTTTTGAATACTTGGTTCGCGTTGTGCCGGCGAAATGCACACTTCTTGGACCCCTGCATAACTGCTTGCAGTTCTAGTTAGGGGTCCAAGCCAACAGGTTGGATCCCTATTGTTTTTGTAAGGATTTTTCTTTTTATTATTAGGGGTCCAAGCCAACAGGTTGGATCCCTATTGTTTTTGTAGGGATTTTTCTTATTATTATTATTATACTTCCTACCAAGAAAGTGGGAATACAGCCCATACCGTAAATGTTGCACACACGCCAATTGCATGACTAGATCCAGGTCAGTGAAGACTATGCAGACGACGAAATCCAGACACGCCGGCCACTAGGTGGCGCTTATACCAAGGGAAAATGCGTTTGGGGCTATAACTCCCACAACGAACCTCCCACAGTCAAAAACTTGTACCCACATATTCACTGGAGTCTGCTGCATCTTTTGGCCTAGGCCACGCCCATTTGCGTCTATGAATATTTTTTCGCTAAATCGCGAAAACCGCAAAACTGTTTTTTCGCTACTCCTCCCACATTTCTCGCCCGATCACCACCAAAATTTGCACATGGCATCTTCAGACGCACACGCAAAGAAATCATAGACAGTTTTTTGATCCGACCTTCGACGACGAAACGGTAGAGTTTTGAATATTTGTTTATTAGCTAAATTAGACGTGGAAAATTAAAATCCAAAAAATCCAAAATTAGACATCGGATCAAGTCCAAATTCTAAACACATGTTGGTGCTAACCTTAATGACGTTCGATAAAAATTTCGGAAAATTCCGCCATTAGGGGGCGCAATAACCGAGGAAATTGTATATCTTCTACAAAATTTCGCCGCAAAAACGCTACACTGACTTCTCGCTACTCCTTCAGGTTCAGGGTAGCGTTTTGAACACATGCTTCGCGTTGTGCCGGCGAAATGCACATTTCTTGTCGCGTTGTGCCGGCGAAATGCACACTTCTTGGACCCCTGCATAACTGCTTGCAGTTCTAGTTATTTTTATACTTACCCCCCTAAAAGTGGTACCACAGCCCAAACCGTAAATGGTGCACACACGCCAATTACATGACTAGATCCAGATCTCTTCGGACTACGCAGACGACAAAATCCAGACACGCCGGCCACTAGGTGGCGCTATACCAGGGAATACGCGTTTGGGGCTATAACTCCGACACCGAACCTCCCAGAGTCCAAAAACTTGTACACACAGATGCACTGGAGTCTGCTGCATCTTTGGCCTAGGCCACGCCCATTTGCGTCTATGAATATTTTTCGCTAAATCGCGAAAACCGCAAAACTGTTTTTTCCCTACTCCTCCCCACATTTCTTGACCAATCGACACCAAACTTTGCACACGACATCTTCAGACGCACACGCAAAGGAATCGTATACAGTTTTTTTGATCCGACCTTCGACGACGAAACGGTAGCATTTTGAATATTGGTATATTAGCTAAATTAGACGTGGAAATTCCAAAATACAAAAAAATCCAAAATTAGAAATCGGATCGAGTCCAAATTCTACACACATGTTGGTGCTAACCTTAATGACGTTCGAAAATTTTTTCGGACAATTTCGCCATTAGAGGGCGCAATAAACGAGGAAATTGTATATCTTCTACAAAATTTTGCCGCGGAAAACGCTACACTGACTTCTCGCTACTCCTACCACAGTCGAATCCTTTGTATCCACAAGTTCAGGGTAGCGTTTTGAACACATGCTTCGCGTTGTGCCGGCGAAATTCACATTTCTTGTCGCGTTGTGCCGGCGAAATGCACACTTCTTGGACCCCTGCATAACTGCTTGCAGTTCTAGTTATTATTATTTTTATACTTACCCCCCTAAAAGTGGTACCACAGCCCAAACCGTAAATGGTGCACACACGCCAATTACATGACTAGATCCAGATCTCTTCGGACTACGCAGACGACAAAATCCAGACACGCCGGCCACTAGGTGGCGCTATACCAGGGAATACGCGTTTGGGGCTATAACTCCGACACCGAACCTCCCAGAGTCCAAAAACTTGTACACACAGATGCACTGGAGTCTGCTGCATCTTTTGGCCTAGGCCACGCCCATTTGCGTCTATGAATATTTTTCGCTAAATCGCGAAAACCGCAAAACTGTTTTTTCGCTACTCCTCGCACATTTCTTGACCAATCAACACCAATCTTTGCACACGGCATCTTCAGACGCACACGCAAAGAAATCATATACAGTTTTTTGATCCGACCTTCGACGACGAAACGGTAGAGTTTTGAATATTATTTTATTAGCTAAATTAGACGTGGAAAATTAAAAAAACAAAAAATTCCAAAATTAGACATCGGATCGAGTCCAAATTTTAGACACATGTTGGTGCTAACCTTATTGACCTTCGATAAACATTTCGGAAAATTTCGCCATTAGGGGGCGCAATAAACGAGGAAATTGTATATCTTCTACAAAAATTTCGCCGCGAAAACGCTACACTGACTTCTCGCTACTCCACAGGTTCAGGGTAGCGTTTTGAACACATGCTTCGCCGTTTTTTCCGGCGAAATGCACATTTCTTGTCGCGTTGTGCCGGCGAAATGCACACTTCTTGGACCCCTGCATAACTGCTTGCAGTTCTAGTTATTATTCTTCCCGCCATAGAAGTGGGACTACAGCCCAAACCGTAAACGGTGCACACACGCCAATTGCATGACTAGATCCAGGTCCGGCACCGCTACTCAGATAACCAAATCCAGACACGCCGGTCCCTAGGTGGCGCTATACCAAGGGAAAATGCGTTTGGGGCTTTAACTCCCACACCGAACCTCCCAGAGTCCAAAAACTTGTACACACAGATGCACTGGAGTCTGCTGCATCTTTTGGCCTAGGCCCACGCCCATTTGCGTCTATGAATATTTTCGCAAAATCGCGAAAACCGCAAAACTGTTTTTTCGCTACTCCTCCCACATTTCTTGACCAATCAACACCAACTTTGCACACGACATCTTCAGACGCACACGCAAAGGAATCATCAACAGTTTTTGATCCGACCTTCGACGACGAAACGGTAGCGTTTGGAATATTGGTTTATTAGCTAAATTAGACGTGGAAAATCAAAAATCCCAAAAAATCAAAAATAGACATCGGATCGAGTCCAAATTTTAGACACATGTCGGAGCTACCCTTAATGGCGTTCAATAAAAATTCGGAAGATTTCGCCATTAGGGGGCGCAATAAACGAGGAAATTGTATATCTTCTAATTGGCCCAAGGAATGTTCTTCAAACTGTAAGGGAACCATCAAGGGGCAAACCCGAGTCTATATAAAAAATATGGCCAAGAATTATTAATGTGGGCGGGAGTTTTTGGCAAAGGAAGATTGTCTTTGGAAAATTTCGCCACAAGGGGGCGCAAATAAACGACGAAATAATATATCTCCTAACTGGCCAATGGAATGTTCTGAAAACACGTTTTGGGCTATAACTCCCACACCGAAGCTCCCACAGTCAAAAACGTTATATGCACAGATTCAATGGAGTAAGTTGCATCTTTTGGCATACGCCGTTTCTCAAATTCCAACACATGCTTCGCGTTGTGCCGGCGAAATGCACACTTCTTGGACCCCTGCATAACTGCTTGCAGTTCTAGTTATTATTCCTGCGCTAAAAGTGGTACCACAGCCCAAACCGTAAATGGTGCCGACACGCCAATTGCATGACTAGATCCAGGTCCGGCACCGCTACTCAGATAACCAAATCCAGACACGCCGGCCACTAGGTGGCGCTATACCAACGAATACGCGTTTGGGGCTATAACTCCCACACCGAACGTCCCAGAGTCCAAAACTTGTACACACAGATGCACTGGAGTCTGCTGCATCTTTTGGCCTAGGCCACGCCCATTTGCGTCGATGAATATTTTTCGCTAAATCGCGAAAACCGCAAAACTGTTTTTTTCCCTACTCCTCCCACATTTCTTGACCAATCAACACCAAACTTTGCACACGACATCTTCAGACGCACACGCAAAGGAATCATCAACAGTTTTTTGATCCGACCTTCGACGACGAAACGGTAGCGTTTTGAATATTGGTATATTAGCTAAATTAGACGTGGAAAATCAAAATCCAGAAAAATCCAAAAGTAGACATCGGAACGAGTCCAAATTTTACAGACATGTTGGTTCTAACCTTAATGTCGTTCGATAAAATTTCGGAAAATTTCGCCGTTAGGGGGCGCCATAAACAAGGAAATTGTATATCTTCTAAAAATAATTGCCGCAAACTGACTTCTCGCTACTCCTACCACAGTCAAATCCTTTGTATCCACAGGTTCAGGGTAGCGTTTTGAACACATGCTTCGCGTTGTGCCGGCGAAACGCACATTTCTTGTCGCGTTGTGCCGGCGAAATGCACACTTCTTGGACCCCTGCATAACTGCTTGCAGTTCTAGTTATTATTAGGGGTCCAAGCCAACAGGTTGGATCCCTATTGTTTTTGTAAGGATTTTTTTATTATACTACCTCCCCGTGAAAGTGGAACCACAGCCCAAACCGTAAATGGTGCACACGCGCCAATTGCATGGCTAGATCCAGAATCGGCACCGCTACTCAGATAACAAATCCAGACACGCCGGCCACTAGGTGGCGCTATACCAAGGAAAGACGCGTTTGGGGCTATAACTCCCACACCGAACCTCCCACATTCAAAACCTCGTACACACAGATTCACTGGAGTCTGCTGCATCTTTTGGCATAGGCCACGCCCATTTGCGTCTATAATTTTTTTTCGCAAAATCGCGAAAACCGCAAAACTGTTTTTTCGCTACTCCTCCCACATTTCTTGACCAATCGACACAAAACTTTGCACACGACATCTTCAGACGCACACGCAAAGGAATCATATACAGTTTTTTTGATCCGACCTTCGACGACGAAACGGTAGAGTTTTGAATATTGGTTTATTAGCTAAATTAGACGTGGAAAATTAAAAATACAAAAAAATCCAAAATTAGACATCGGATCGAGTCCAAATTCTACACACATGTTGGTGCTAACCTTAATGACGTTCGATAAAAATTTCGGAAAATTCCGCCATTAGGGGGCGCAATAAACGAGGAAATTGTATATCTTCTACAAAATTTCGCCGCGAAAACGCTACACTGACTTCTCGCTACTCCTACCACAGTCAAATCCTTTGTATCCACAGGTTCAGGGTAGCGTTTTCAACACATGCTTCGCGTTGTGCCGGCGAAATGCACATTTCTTGTCGCGTTGTGCCGGCGAAATGCACACTTCTTGGACCCCTGCATAACTGCTTGCAGTTCTAGTTATTATTATTATACTACCTCCCCGTGAAAGTGGAACCACAGCCCAAACCGTAAATGGTGCACACGCGCCAATTACATGACTAGAACCAGTACCGGCACCGCTACTCAGATAACCAAATCCAGACATGCCGGCCACTAGGTGGCGCTATACCAAGGAGAAACACGTTTGGGGCTATAACTCCCACACTGAACCTCCCAGAGTCCAAAAACTTGTACACACAGATGCACTGGAGTCTGCTGCATCTTTTGGCCTAGGCCACGCCCATTTGCGTCTATGAATATTTTTCGCTAAATCGCGAAAACCGCAAAACTGTTTTTTCCCTACTCCTCCCACATTTCTTGACCAATCAACACCAAACTTTGCACACGACATCTTCAGACGCACACGCAATGGAATCATCAACAGTTTTTTGATCCGACCTTTGACGACGAAACGGTAGTGTTTTGAATATTGGTATATTAGCTAAATTAGACGTGGAAAATTAAAATCCAAAAAAATTCAAAATTAGACATCGGCTCGAGTCCAAATTCTACACACATGTTGGTGCTAACCTTAATGACGTTCGAGAAAAATTTTGGACAATTTCGCCGTTAGGGGGCGCAATAAACGAGGAAATTGTATATCTTCTACAAAATTTCGCCGCGGAAAACGCTACACTGACTTCTCGCTACTCCCAACCACAGTCAAATCCTTTGTATCCACAGGTTCAGGGTAGCGTTTTGAACACATGCTTCGCGTTGTGCCGGCGAAATGCACATTTCTTGTCGGGTTGTGCCGGCGACAATGCACACTTCTTGGACCCCTGCATAACTGCTTGCAGTTCTAGTAGGGGTCCAAGCCAACAGGTTGGATCCCTATTGTTTTTGTAAGGATTTTTTTTATTATTATTATTATTATTAGGGGTCCAAGCCAACAGGTTGGATCCCTATTGTTTTTGTAAGGATTATTATTATTAGGGGTCCAAGCCAACAGGTTGGATCCCTATTGTTTTTGTAAGGATATTATTATTATTATTTCGTACGCCTTAGAAGTGGTACCACAGCCCAAACCGTAAATGGTGCACACGCGCCAATTAGATGACTAGATCCAGAATCGGCACCGCTACTAAGATAACAAAATCCAGACACGCCGGTCCCTAGGTGGCGCTATACCAAGGATTACGCGTTTGGGGCTATAACTCCCACACCGAACCTCCCAGAGTCCAAAAACTTGTACACACAGATGCACTGGAGTCTGCTGCATCTTTTGGCCTAGGCCACGCCCATTTGCGTCTATGAATATTTTTCGCAAAATCGCGGAAAACCGCAAAACTGTTTTTTTCGCTACTCCTCCCACATTTCTTGACCAATTGACACAAAACTTTGCATACGGCATCTTCAGACGCACACGCAAAGAAATCCTAGACACTTTTTTGATCCGACCTTCGACGACGAAACGGTAACGTTTTGAATATTTGTTTATTAGCTAAATTAGACGTGAAAAGTCAAAAATCCAAAGAAATCCAGAATTATACATCGGATCGAGCCCAAATTTTACAGACATGTCGGTGCTAACCTTAAGGACGTTCGATAAAAATATCGGAAAATTTCGCCATTAGGGGGCGCAATAAACGAGGAAATTGTATATCTTCTACAGAATTTCGCTGCGAAAACGCTACACTGACTTCTCGCAACTCCTACCACAGTCAAATCCTTTGTATCCACAGGTTTAGGGTAGCGTTTTAAACACATGCTTCGCGTTGTGCCGGCGAAACGCACATTTCTTGTCGCGTTGTGCCGGCGAAATGCACATTTCTTGGACCCCTGCATAATTATTATTATTCCCCCCTAGAAGTGGGTCCACAGCCCAAACCGTAAATGGTGCCGACACGCCAATTGCATGACTAGATCCAGGGCCCCTGAGTTCTAAGCAGACGACAAAATCCAGACACGCGGCCACTAGGTGGCGCTATACCAAGGAAAGACGCGTTTGGGGCTATAACTCCAACACCGAACCTCCCACATTCAAAACCTCGTACACACAGATTCACTGGAGTCTGCTGCATCTTTTGGCCTAGGCCACGCCCATTTGCGTCTATGAATATTTTTCGCTAAATCGCGAAAACCGCAAAATGTTTTTTCGCTACTCCTCCCACAATTCTCGACCAATCAACACCAAACTTTGCACACAGCATCTTCAGACGCACACGCAAAGGAATCATCAACAGCTTTTTGATCCGACCTTCGACGACGAAACGGTAGCGTTTTGAATATTTATTTATTGGCTACGTTTTACGTCGAAACGCAAAAATTCAAAGAATACCAAATTAGACATCGGATCAAGTCCAAATTTAGACACATGTCGGTGCTACCCTTATTGGCGTTCATTAAAAAATTCGGAATATTTCGCCATTAGGGGGCGCAATAAACGAGGAAATTGTATATTTTTCTAATTGGCCAAAGGAATGTTCTTCAAACTATAAGGGAACCATCAAGGGGCAAACCCGAGTCTATATAAAAAATATGGCCAAGAATTAATAATGTAGGCGGGAGTTATTTGGCAAAGGAAAATTGTCTTTGGAAAATTTCGCCAACAGGGCGGCGCCAAAAAACGACGAAATAATATATCTCCTATTTGGCCAATGGAAAACACTCTGAAAACACGTTTTGGGCTATAACTCCCACACCGAAGCTCCCACAGTCAAAAACGTTATATGCACAGATTCACTGGAGTCAGTTGCATCTTTTGGCATACGCCGTTTCTCAAATTCCAACACATGCTTCGCGTTGTGCCGGCGAAATGCACACTTCTTGTTATTAGGGGTCCAAGCCAAACAGGTTGGATCCCTATTGTTTTTTGTAAGGATTTTTCTTATTATTATTCTTACCCCCCTAAAAGTGGGCCCACACCCCAAACCGTTAAAAGGTGCCGACACGCGAATTGCATGACTAGATCCAGATCTCTTCGGACTACGCAGACGACCAAATCCAGACACGCCGGCCACTAGGTGGCGCTATACCAAGGAATACGCGTTTGGGGCTATAACTCCCACACCGAACCACCCAGAGTCCAATAACTTGTACACACAGATGCACTGGAGTCTGCTGCATCTTTTGGCCTAGGCCACGCCCATTTGCGTCTATGAATATTTTTTCGCAAAATCGCGAAAACTGCAAAACTGTTTTTTCGCTACTCCTCCCACATTTCTTTACCAATCAACACCAAACTTTGCACACGGCATCTTCAGACGCACATGCAAAGAAATTATAGACAGTTTTTTGATCCGACCTTCGACGACGAAACGGTTAGAGTTTTGAATATTTGTTTATTAGCTAAATTAGACGTGGAAAATTAAAAATCCAAAAAATCCAAAATTAGACATCGGATCGAGTCCAAAATCTAAACACATGTTTATGCTAACCTAAATGTTGTTGGATAAAAATTTCGGAAAATTTCGCCATTAGGGGGCGCAATAAACGAGGAAATTGTATATCTTCTACAAAATTTCGCCGCGAAAACGCTACACTGACTTCTCGCTACTCCTACCACAGTCAAATACTTTGTATCCACAGGTTCAGGGTAGCGTTTTAAACACATGCTTTGCGTTGTGCCGGCGAAACGCACATTTCTTGTCGCGTTGTGCCGGCGAAATGCACACTTCTTGGACCCCTGCATAACTGCTTGCAGTTCTAGTTATTATTCTTACCCCCCTAAAAGTGGGCCCACACCCCAAACCGTAAAAGGTGCCGACGCGCGAATTGCATGACTAGATCCAGATCTCTTCGGACTACGCAGACGACCAAATCCAGACACGCCGGCCACTAGGTGGCGCTATACCAAGGAATACGCGTTTGGGGCTATAACTCCCACAACGAACCACCCAGAGTCCAATAACTTGTACACACAGATGCACTGGAGTCTGCTGCATCTTTTGGCCTAGGCCACGCCCATTTGCGTCTATGAATATTTTTCGCTAAATCGCGAAAACCGCAAAACTGTTTTTTCCCTACTCCTCCCACCATTTCTTGACCAATCGACACCAAACTTTGCACACGACATCTTCAGACGCACACGCATAGAAATCTTAGACAGTTTTTTGATCCGACCTTCGACGACGAAACGGTAGAGTTTTGAATATTGGTTTATTAGCTAAATTAGACGTGGAAAATTAAAAATCCAAAAAACTCCAAAATTAGGCATCGGATCGAGTCCAAATTCTACACACATGTTGGTGCTAACCTTAATAACGTTCGATAAAAATTTCGGAAAATTCCGCCATTAGGGGGCGCAATAAACGAGGAAATTGTATATCTTCTACAAAATTTCGCCGCGAAAACGCTACACTGACTTCTCGCTACTCCTACCACAGTCAAATCCTTTGTATCCACAGGTTCAGGGTAGCGTTTTGAACACATGCTTCGCGTTGTGCCGGCGAAATGCACATTTCTTGTCGCGTTGTGCCGGCGAAATGCACACTTCTTGGACCCCTGCATAACTGCTTGCAGTTCTAGTTATTATTATTATTATTTCGTACGCCTTAGAAGTGGTACCACAGCCCAAACCGTAAATGGTGCACACGCGCCAATTGCATGACTAGATCCAGAATCGGCACCGCTACTCAGATTACAAAATCCAGACACGCCGGTCCCTAGGTGGCGCTATACCAAGGAATACGCGTTTGGGGCTATAACTTCCACACCGAACCTCCCAGAGTCCAAAAACTTGTACACACAGATGCACTGGAGTCTGCTGCATCTTTTGGCCTAGGCCACGCCCATTTGCGTCTATGAATATTTTTCGCTAAATCGCGAAAACCGCAAAACTGTTTTTTCGCTACTCCTCCCACATTTCTCGCCCGATCAACACCAAACTTTGCACACGACATCTTCAGACGCACACGCAAAGAAATCCTAGACACTTTTTTGATCCGACCTTCGAGGACGAAACGGTAGCGTTTTGAATATTTGTTTATTAGCTAAATTACACGTGGAATATCAAAAATCCAAAGAAATCCAAAATTAGACATCGGATCGATTCCAAATTTTACACACATGTTGGTGCTAACCTTATTGTCGTTCGATAAAAAAATCGGAAAATTTCGCCATTAGGGGGCGCCATAAACGAGGAAATTGTATATCTTCTACAAAATTTCACCGCGAAACGCTACACTGACTTCTCGCTACTCCTACCACAGTCAAATCCTTTGTATCCACAGGTTCAGGGTAGCGTGTGCCGGCGAAACGGACATTTCGTGTCGCGTTGTGCCGGCGAAATGCACACTTCTTGGACCCCTGCATAACTGCTTGCAGTTCTAGTTATTATTATTATTCCCCCCTAGAAGTGGGTCCACAGCCCAAACCGTAAATGGTGCCGACACGCCAATTGCATGACTAGATCCAGGGCCCTGAGTTCTAAAGCAGACGACCAAATCCAGACACGCCGGCCACTAGGTGGCGCTATACCAAGGAAAGACGCGTTTGGGGCTATAACTCCCACACCGAACCTCCCACATTCAAAACCTTGTACACACAGATTCACTGGAGTCTGTTGCATCTTTTGGCATAGGCCACGCCCATTTGCGTCTATGAATATTTTCGCTAAATCGCGAAAACCGCAAAACTGTTTTTTCGCTACTCCTCCCACATTTTTTGACCAATCAACACCAAACTTTGCACACGGCATCTTCAGACGCACACGCAAAGAAATCATATACCGTTTTTTGATCCGACCGTCGACGACGAAACGGTAGCGTTTTGAATATTGGTATATTAGCTAAATTAGACGTGGAAAATCAAAAATCCAGAAAAATCCAAAAGTAGACATCGGAACGAGTCCAAATTTTACAGACATGTTGGTGCTAACCTTAACGGCGTTCGATAAAAAATCGGAAAATTACGCCCTCAGGGGGCGCAAAAAACCAGGAAATTGTATATCTTCTAATTGGCCAAAGGAATGTTCTTCAAACTCAAGTGAACCATCAAGGGGCAAACCCGAGTCTATACAGAAAATTTGGCTAATAATTATTAATGTGGGCGGGAGTTATTTGGCAAAGGAAAATTGTCTTTGGAAAATTTTGCCAACAGGGCGGCTCCAAAAAACGACGACATTGTCTATCTCCTATTTGGCCAATGGAATGTTCTGAAAACGCGTTTTAGGCTATAACTCCCACACCGAAGCTCCCACAGTCAAAACCTTTCTATCCACATGTTGTTCACGGTAGCGTTTTGAATACTTGCTACGCGTTGTGCCGGCGAAATGCACATTTCTTGTCGCGTTGTGCCGGCGAAATGCACACTTCTTGGACCCCTGCATAACTGCTTGCAGTTCTAGTTTTTATTAGGGGTCCAAGCCAACAGGTTGGATCCCTATTGTTTTTGTAAGGATTTTTAGGGGTCCAAGCCAACAGGTTGGATCCCTATTGTTTTTGTAGGGATTTTTCTTATTATTATTATTATACTTCCTACCAAGAAAGTGGGAATACAGCCCATACCGTAAATGTTGCACACACGCCAATTGCATGACTAGATCCAGGTCAGTGAAGACTATGCAGACGACAAAATCCAGACACGCCGGCCACTAGGTGGCGCTATACCAAGGAATACGCGTTTGGGGCTATAACTCCCACACCGAACCTCCCACAGTCCAAAAACTTGTACACACAGATGCACTGGAGTCTGCTGCATCTTTTGGCCTAGGCCACGCCCATTTGCGTCTATGAATATTTTTCGCTAAATCGCGGAAAACCGCAAAACTGTTTTTTCCCTACTCCTCCCACATTTCTTGACCAATCGACACCAAACTTTGCACACGACATCTTAAGACGCACACGCATAGAAATCTTAGACAGTTTTTTGATCCGACCTTCGACGACGAAACGGTAGAGTTTTGAATATTGGTTTATTAGCTAAATTAGACGTGGAAAATTAAAAATCCAAAAAATCCAAAATTAGACATCGGATCGAGTCCAAATTCTACACACATGTTGGTGCTAACCTTAATGACGTTCGAAAAAAATTTCGGAAAATTCCGCCATTAGGGGGCGCAATAAACGAGGAAATTGTATATCTTCTACAAAATTTCGCCGCGGAAAACGCTACACTGACTTCTCGCAACTCCTACCACAGTCAAATCCTTTGTATCCACAGGTTCAGGGTAGCGTTTTGAACATATGCTCCGCGTTGTGCCGGCGAAATGCACATTTCTTGTCGCGTTGTGCCGGCGAAATGCACACTTCTTGGACCCCTGCATAACTGCTTGCAGTTCTAGTTATTATTATTATTATACTTCCTACCAAGAAAGTGGGAATACAGCCCATACCGTAAATGTTGCACACACGCCAATTGCATGACTAGATCCAGGTCAGTGAAGACTATGCAGACGACAAAATCCAGACACGCCGGCCACTAGGTGGCGCTATACCAAGGAATACGCGTTTGGGGCTATAACTCCCACACCGAACCTCCCACAGTCCATAAACTTGTACAGACAGATGCACTGGAGTCTGCTGCATCTTTTGGCATAGGCCACGCCCATTTGCGTCTATGAATATTTTTCGCTAAATCGCGAAAACCGCAAAACTGTTTTTTCCCTACTCCTCCCACATTTCTTGACCAATCGACACCAAACTTTGCACACGACATCTTCAGACGCACACGCATAGAAATCTTAGACAGTTTTTTGATCCGACCTTCGACGACGAAACGGTAGAGTTTTGAATATTGGTTTATTAGCTAAATTAGACGTGGAATATCAAAAATCCAAAGAAATCCAAAATTAGACATCGGATCGAGTCCAAATTTTACACACATGTTGGTGTTAACCTTAATGACGTTCGATAAAAAAATCGGAAAATGTCGCCATTAGGGGGCGCAATAAACGAGGAAATTGTATATCTTCTAATTGGCCAAAGGAATGTTCTTCAAACTATAAGGGAACCATCAAGGGGCAAACCCGAGTCTATGTAAAAAATATGGCCAAGAATTAATAATGTGGGCGGGAGTTATTTGGCAAAGGAAAATTGTCTTTGGAAAATCTCGCCAACAGGGCGGCGCCAAAAAACGACGAAATAATATATCTCCTATTTGGCCAATGGAATGTTCTGAAAACGCGTTTTAGGCTATAACTCCCACACCGAACCTCCCACAGTCAAAACCTTTATATCCACAGATTCACTGGAGTCAGCTGCATCTTTTGGCATACGCCGTTTCTCAATTTTTGAACACATGCTTCGCGTTGTGCCGGCGAAATGCACACTTCTGGACCCCTGCATAACTGCTTGCAGTTCTAGTTATTATTATACTTCCTACCAAGAAAGTGGGGAATACAGCCCATACCGTAAATGTTGCACACACGCCAATTGCATGACTAGATCCAGGTCAGTGAAGACTATGCAGACGACAAAATCCAGACACGCCGGCCACTAGGTGGCGCTATACCAAGGAATACGCGTTTGGGGCTTATAACTCCCACACCGAACCTCCCACAGTCCAAAAACTTGTACACACAGATGCACTGGAGTCTGCTGCATCTTTTGGCATAGGCCACGCCCATTTGCGTCTATGAATATTTTTCGCTAAATCGCGAAAACCACAAAACTGTTTTTTCCCTACTCCTCCCACATTTCTTGACCAATCGACACCAAACTTTGCACACGACATCTTCAGAAGCACACGCATAGAAATCTTAGACAGTTTTTTGATCCGACCTTCGACGACGAAACGGTAGAGTTTTGAATATTGGTTTATTAGCTAAATTAGACGTGGAATATCAAAATCCAAAGAATCCAAAATTAGACATCGGATCGAGTCCAAATTTTACACACATGTTGGTGTTAACCTTAATGACGTTCGATAAAGAATTCGGAAAATGTCGCCATTAGGGGGCGCAATAAACGAGGAAATTGTATATCTTCTAATTGGCCAAAGGAATGTTCTTCAAACTATAAGGGAACCATCAAGGGGCAAACCCGAGTCTATGTAAAAAATATGGCCAAGAATTAATAATGTGGGCGGGAGTTATTTGGCAAAGGAAAATTGTCTTTGGAAATCTCGCCAACAGGGCGGCGCCAAAAAACGACGAAATAATATATCTCCTATTTGGCCAATGGAATGTTCTGAAAACGCGTTTTAGGCTATAACTCCCACACCGAACCTCCCACAGTCAAAACCTTTATATCCACAGATTCACTGGAGTCAGCTGCATCTTTTGGCATACGCCGTTTCTCAATTTTTGAACACATGCTTCGCGTTGTGCCGGCGAAATGCACACTTCTTGGACCCCTGCATAATTATTAGGGGTCCAAGCCAACAGGTTGGATCCCTATTGTTTTTGTAAGGATTTTTTTTATTATTATTATTATTCCCCCCTAGAAGTGGGTCCACAGCCCAAACCGTAAATGGTGCCGACACGCCAATTGCATGACTAGATCCAGGGCCCTGAGTTCTAAGCAGACGACCAAATCCAGACACGCCGGCCACTAGGTGGCGCTATACCAAGGAAAGACGCGTTTGGGGCTATAACTCCCACACCGAACCTCCCACATTCAAAACCTTGTACACACAGATTCACTGGAGTCTGCTGCATCTTTTGGTATAGGCCACGCCCATTTGCGTCTATGAATATTTTTCGCTAAATCGCGAAAACCGCAAAACTGTTTTTTCGCTACTCCTCGCACATTTCTTGACCAATCAACACCAAACTTTGCACACGGCATCTTCAGACGCACACGCAAAGAAATCATATACAGTTTTTTGATCCGACCTTCGACGACGAAACGGTAGAGTTTTGAATATTCTTTTATTAGCTAAATTAGACGTGGAAAATTAAAAAAACAAAAAATTCCAAAATTAGACATCGGATCGAGTCCAAATTTTAGACAGATGTTGGTGCTAACCTTATTGACCTTCGATAAAAATTTCGGAAAATTTCGCCATTAGGGGGCGCAATAAACGAGGAAATTGTATATCTTCCACAAAAATTTCGCCGCGAAAACGCTACACTGACTTCTCGCTACTCCACAGGTTCAGGGTAGCGTTTTGAACACATGCTTCGCGTTGTTCCGGCGAAATGCACATTTCTTGTCGCGTTGTGCCGGCGAAATGCACACTTCTTGGACCCCTGCATAACTGCTTGCAGTTCTAGTTATACTTCCTACCAAGAAAGTGGGAATACAGCCCATACCGTAAATGTTGCACACACGCCAATTGCATGACTAGATCCAGGTCAGTGAAGACTATGCAGACGACAAAATCCAGACACGCCGGCCACTAGGTGGCGCTATACCAAGGGAAAATGCGTTTGGGGCTATAACTCCCACAACGAACCTCCCACAGTCAAAAACTTGTACCCACATATTCACTGGAGTCTGCTGCATCTTTTGGCCTAGGCCACGCCCATTTGCGTCTATGAATATTTTTCGCTAAATCGCGAAAACCGCAAAACTGTTTTTTCCCTACTCCTCCCACATTTCTTGACTAATCGACACCAAACTTTGCACACGACATCTTCAGACGCACACGCAAAGAAATCTTAGACAGTTTTTTGATCCGACCTTCGCCGACGAAACGGTAGAGTTTTGAATATTGGTTTATTAGCTAAATTAGACGTGGAAATTAAAAATCCAAAAAAATCCAAAATTAGACATCGGATCGAGTCCAAATTCTACACACATGTTGGTGCTAACCTTAATGACGTTCGATAAAAATTTCGGAAAATTCCGCCATTAGGGGGCGCAATAAACGAGGAAATTGTATATCTTCTACAAAATTTCGCCGCGAAAACGCTACACTGACTTCTCGCTACTCCTACCACAGTCAAATCCTTTGTATCCACAGGTTCAGGGTAGCGTTTTGAACACATGCTTCGCGTTGTGCCGGCGAAATGCACATTTCTTGTCGCGTTGTGCCGGCGAAATGCACACTTCTTGGACCCCTGCATAACTGCTTGCAGTTCTAGTTAGGGGTCCAAGCCAACAGGTTGGATCCCTATTGTTTTTGTAAGGATTATTATTAGGGGTCCAAGCCAACAGGTTGGATCCCTATTGTTTTTGTAAGGATTTTTATTATTATTATTATACTTCCTACCAAGAAAGTGGGAATACAGCCCATACCGTAAATGTTGCACACACGCCAATTGCATGACTAGATCCAGGTCAGTGAAGACTATGCAGACGACAAAATCCAGACACGCCGGCCACTAGGTGGCGCTATACCAAGGAATACGCGTTTGGGGCTATAACTCCCACACCGAACCTCCCACAGTCCATAAACTTGTACAGACAGATGCACTGGAGTCTGCTGCATCTTTTGGCATAGGCCACGCCCATTTGCGTCTATGAATATTTTTCGCTAAATCGCGAAAACCGCAAAACTTTTTTTTCCCTACTCCTCCCACATTTCTTGACCAATCGACACCAAACTTTGCACACGACATCTTCAGACGCACACGCATAGAAATCTTAGACAGTTTTTTGATCCGACCTTCGACGACGAAACGGTAGAGTTTTGAATATTGGTTTATTAGCTAAATTAGACGTGGAATATCAAAAATCCAAAGAAATCCAAAATTAGACATCGGATCGAGTCCAAATTTTACACACATGTTGGTGTTAACCTTAATGACGTTCGATAAAAAAATCGGAAAATGTCGCCATTAGGGGGCGCAATAAACGAGGAAATTGTATATCTTCTAATTGGCCCAAAGGAATGTTCTTCAAACTATAAGGGAACCATCAAGGGGCAAACCCGAGTCTATGTAAAAAATATGGCCAAGAATTAATAATGTGGGCGGGAGTTATTTGGCAAAGGAAAATTGTCTTTGGAAAATCTCGCCAACAGGGCGGCGCCAAAAAACGACGAAATAATATATCTCCTATTTGGCCAATGGAATGTTCTGAAAACGCGTTTTAGGCTATAACTCCCACACCGAACCTCCCACAGTCAAAACCTTTATATCCACAGATTCACTGGAGTCAGCTGCATCTTTTGGCATACGCCGTTTCTCAATTTTTGAACACATGCTTCGCGTTGTGCCGGCGAAATGCACACTTCTTGGACCCCTGCATAACTGCTTGCAGTTCTAGTTAGGGGTCCAAGCCAACAGGTTGGATCCCTATTGTTTTTGTAAGGATTTTTTTTATTATTATTATTATTCCCCCCTAGAAGTGGGTCCACAGCCCAAACCGTAAATGGTGCCGACACGCCAATTGCATGACTAGATCCAGGGCCCTGAGTTCTAAGCAGACGACCAAATCCAGACACGCCGGCCACTAGGTGGCGCTATACCAAGGAAAGACGCGTTTGGGGCTATAACTCCCACACCGAACCTCCCACAGTCCAAAAACTTGTACACACAGATGCACTGGAGTCTGCTGCATCTTTTGGCCTAGGCCACGCCCATTTGCGTCTATGAATATTTTTCGCTAAATCGCGAAAACCGCAAAACAGTTTTTTCCCTACTCCTCCCACATTTCTTGACCAATCAACACCAAACTTTGCACACGACATCTTCAGACGCACACGCAAAGGAATCATATACAGTTTTTTGATCCGACCTTCGACGACGAAACGGTAGAGTTTTGAATATTCTTTTATTAGCTAAATTAGACGTGGAAAATTAAAAAAACAAAAAATTCCAAAATTAGACATCGGATCGAGTCCAAATCTTAGACACATGTTGGTGCTAACCTTAATGACCTTCGATAAAAATTTCGGAAAATTTCGCCATTAGGGGGCGCAATAAACGAGGAAATTGTATATCTTCTAATTGGCCAAAGGAATGTTCTTCAAACTATAAGGGAACCATCAAGGTGCAAACCCGAGTCTATATAAAAAATATGGCCAAGAATTAATAATGTAGGCGGGAGTTATTTGGCAAAGGAAAATTGTCTTTGGAAAATTTCGCCAACAGGGCGGCGCCAAAAAACGACGAAATAATATAGCTCCTATTTGGCCAATGGAATGTTCTGAAAACTCCCACACCAAAGCTCCCACAGTCAAAAACGTTATACGCACAGATTCACTGGAGTCAGCTGCATCTTTTGGCATAGGCGAGGCCCATTTGCGTCAGTATTTTCTTTATGCAAAATCGCAAAAACAGCTAAACTGCCTTTTCGCTACTCCTCCCACATTTCTTGCCCAATTGACACCAAACTTTGCACACGACATCTTCAGACGCACACTACAAGAAATCTGCAAAACTATTTTGATCCGACCATCGTTGACGAAACGGTAGCGTTTTGAATATATGTTTTGCGTTGCAAATCAGTAAAATCTATTTTGATCCAACCGTCGACGACTAAACGGTAGCGGAAAATGCGTTTGGGGCCGAAACTCCCACACTGAACCTCTCACAGTCAAAACCTTTATATCCACAGGTTGTTCACGGTAGCGTTTTGAATACTTGCTTCGCGTTGTGCCGGCGAAATGCACATTTCTTGTCGCGTTGTGCCGGCGAAATGCACACTTCTTGGACCCCTGCATAACTGCTTGCAGTTCTAGTTATTATTATTCCCCCCCTAGAAGTGGGCCCACAGCACAAACCGTAAATGGTGCAGACATGCCAAATGCATGACTAGATCAAGATCCGTGGCGACTACGCAGACAACAAAATCCAGACATGCCGGCCACTAGGTGGCGCTATACCAAGGAATACGCGTTTGGGGCTATAACTCCCACACCGAACCTCCCACAGTCAAAAACGTTATACCCACAGATGCACTGGAGTCTGCTGCATCTTTTGGGCTAGGCCACGCCCATTTGCGTCTATGAATATTTTTCGCTAAATCGCGAAAACCGCAAAACAGTTTTTTCCCTACTCCTCCCACATTTCTTGACCAATCAACACCAACCTTTGCACACGACATCTTCAGACGCACACGCAAAGGAATCATCAACAGTTTTTTGATCCGACCTTCGACGACGAAACGGTAGCGTTTTGAATATTGTTTATTGGCTACGTTTTACGTCGAAACGCAAAAATTCAAAGAATACCAAAAGTAGACGTCGGATCAAGTCCAAATTTTAGACACATGTCGGTGCTACCCTTAGTGGCGTTCAATAAAGAATTCGGAAAATGTCGCCATTAAGGGGCGCAATAAACGAGGAAATTGTATATCTTCTAATTGGCCAAAGGAATGTTCTTCAAACTATAAGGGAACCATCAAGGGGCAAACCCGAGTCTATATAAAAAATATGGCCAAGAATTAATGATGTAGGCGGGAGTTATTTGGCAAAGGAAAATTGTCTTTGGAAAATTTCGCCACAAGGGGGCGCAAATAAACGGCAAAATAATATATCTCCTAACTGGCCAATGGAATGTTCTGAAAACGCGTTTTAGGCTATAACTCCCACACCGAAGCTCCCACAATCAAAAACGTTATATCTACAGATTCACTGGAGTCAGCTGCATCTTTTGGCATACGCCGTTCCTCAATTTCGAACACATGCTTCGCGTTGTGCCGGCGAAATGCACACTTCTTGGACCCCTGCATAACTGCTTGCAGTTCTAGTTATTCTTACCCCCCTAAAAGTGGGACCACAGCCCAAACCGTAAATGGTGCCGACACGCGAATTGCATGACTAGATCCAGATCTGTTCGGACTAAGCAGACGACAAAATCCAGACGCGCCGGTCACTAGGTGGCGCTATACCAAGGAATACGCGTTTGGGGCTATAACTCCCACACCGAACCTCCCACAGTCAAAAACTTGTACCCACATATTCACTGGAGTCTGCTGCATCTTTTGGCCTAGGCCACGCCCATTTGCGTCTATGAATATTTTTCGCTAAATCGCGAAAACCGCAAAAATGTTTTTTCGCTACTCCTCCCACAATTCTCGACCAATCAACACCAAACTTTGCACACAGCATCTTCAGACGCACACGCAAAGGAATCATCAACAGTTTTTTGATCCGACCTTCGACGACGAAACGGTAGCGTTTTGAATATTTGTTTATTAGCTAAATTAGACGTGGAAAATCAAAAATCAAAAAGAATCAGAAATTAGACATCGGATCAAGTCCAAACTTTAGACACATGTCGGTGCTAACCTTAATGGCGTTCAATAAAAAAATCGGAATATTTCGCCATCAGGGGGCGCAATAAACGAGGAAATTGTATATCTTCGACAAAATTTCGCCACAAAAACGCTACACTGACTTCTCGCTACTCCTACCACAGTCAAATCCTTTGTATCCACAGGTTCAGGGTAGCGTTTTCAACACATGCTCCGCGTTGTGCCGGCGAAAAGCACATTTCTTGTCGCGTTGTGCCGGCGAAATGCACACTTCTTGGACCCCTGCATAACTGCTTGCAGTTCTAGTTAGGGGTCCAAGCCAACAGGTTGGATCCCTATTGTTTTTGTAAGGATTTTTCTTATTATTAGGGGTCCAAGCCAACAGGTTGGATCCCTATTGTTTTTGTAAGGATTTTTTTTATTATTATTATTATACTACCTCCCCGTGAAAGTGGAACCACAGCCCAAACCGTAAATGGTGCACACGCGCCAATTACATGACTAGAACCAGTACCGGCACCGCTACTCAGATAACCAAATCCAGACATGCCGGCCACTAGGTGGCGCTATACCAAGGAGAAACACGTTTGGGGCTATAACTCCCACACCGAACCTCCCAGAGTCCAAAAACTTGTACACACAGATGCACTGGAGTCTGCTGCATCTTTTGGCCTAGGCCACGCCCATTTGCGTCTATGAATATTTTTCGCTAAATCGCGAAAACAGCAAAACTGTTTTTTCCCTACTCCTCCCACATTTCTTGACCAATCAACACCAAACTTTGCACACGACATCTTCAGACGCACACGCAAAGGAATCATCAACAGTTTTTTGATCCGACCTTCGACGACGAAACGGTAGCGTTTTGAATATTGGTATATTAGCTAAATTAGACGTGGAAAATTAAAAATCCAATGAAATTCAAAATTAGACATCGGCTCGAGTCCAAATTCTACACACATGTTGGTGCTAACCTTAATGACGTTCGAGAAAAATTTCGGACAGTTTCGCCGTTAGGGGGCGCAATAAACGAGGAAATTGTATATCTTCTACAAAATTTCGCCGCGAAAACGCTACACTGACTTCTCGCTACTCCAACCACAGTCAAATCCTTTGTATCCACAGGTTCAGGGTAGCGTTTTGAACACATGCTTCGCGTTGTGCCGGCGAAATGCACATTTCTTGTCGGGTTGTGCCGGCGAAATGCACACTTCTTGGACCCCTGCATAACTGCTTGCAGTTCTAGTTATTCTTACCCCCCTAAAAGTGGGCCCACACCCCAAACCGTAAAAGGTGCCGACACGCGAATTGCATGACTAGATCCAGATCTCTTCGGACTACGCAGTCGACCAAATCCAGACACGCCGGCCACTAGGTGGCGCTATACCAAGGAATACGCGTTTGGGGCTATAACTCCCACACCGAACCACCCAGAGTCCAATAACTTGTACACACAGATGCACTGGAGTCTGTTGCATCTTTTGGCCTAGGCCACGCCCATTTGCGTCTATGAATATTTTTCGCTAAATCGCGAAAACCGCAAAACTGTATTTTCGCTACTCCTCCCACATTTCTTGACCAATCAACACCAAACTTTGCACACGGCATCTTCAGACGCACACGCAAAGAAATCTTAGACAGTTTTTTGATCCGACCTTCGACGACGAAACGGTAGAGTTTTGAATATTTGTTTATTAGCAAAATTAGACGTGGAAAATTAAAAATCCAAAAAAATCCAAAATTAGACATCGGATCGAGTCCAAATTCTACACACATGTTGGTGCTAACCTTAATGTCGTTCGATAAAAAATTCGGAAAATTTCGCCATTAGGGGGCGCAATAAACGAGGAAATTGTATATCTTCTACAAAATTTCGCCGCGAAAACGCTACACTGACTTCTCGCTACTCCTACCACAGTCAAATCCTTTGTATCCACAGGTTCAGGGTAGCGTTTTGAACACATGCTTCGCGTTATGCCGGCGAAATGCACATTTCTTGTCGCGTTGTGCCGCTGAATGCACACTTCTTGGACCCCTGCATAACTGCTTGCAGTTCTAGTTAGGGGTCCAAGCCAACAGGTTGGATCCCTATTGTTTTTGTAAGGATTTTTTTTATTATTAGGGGTCCAAGCCAACAGGTTGGATCCCTATTGTTTTTGTAAGGATTTTTCTTATTATTCTTACCCCCCTAAAAGTGATACCACACCCCAAACCGTAAATGGTGCCGACACGCAAATTGCATGACTAGATCCAGATCTGTTCGGACTAAGCAGACGACAAAATCCAGACGCGCCGGTCACTAGGTGGCGCTATACCAAGGAATATGCGTTTGGGGCTATAACTCCCACACCGAACCTCCCACATTCAAAACCTTGTACACACAGATGCACTGGAGTCTGCTGCATCTTTTGGCCTAGGCCACGCCCATTTCCGTCTATGAATATTTTTCGCTAAATCGCGAAAACCGTAAAACTATTTTTTCCCTACTCCTCCCACATTTCTTGACCAATCGACACCAATCTTTGCACACGGCATCTTCAGACGCACACGCAAAGAAATCTTAGACAGTTTTTTGATCCAACCTTCGACGACGAAACGGTAGAGTTTTGAATATTTGTTTATTAGCTAAATTAGACGTGGAAAATCAAAAATACAAAAAAATCCAAAAGTAGACATCGGATCGAGTCTTAATTCTACACACATGTCGGTGCTACCCTTAATGGCGTTCAATAAAGAATTCGGAATATTTCGCCCTTAGGGGGCGCAATAAACGAGGAAATTGTATATCTTCTAATTGGCCAAAAGAATGTTCTTCAAACTATAAGGGAACCATCAAGGGGCAAACCCGAGTCTATATAAAAAATATGGCCAAGAATTATTAATGTGGGCGGGAGTTATTTGGCAAAGGAAAATTGTCTTTGGAAAATTTCGCCACAAGGGGGCGCAAATAAACGACGAAATAATATATCTCCTAACTGGCCAATGGAATGTTCTGAAAACGCGTTTTAGGCTATAACTCCCACACCGAAGCTCCCACAGTCAAAAACGTTATATCCACAGATTCACTGGAGTCAGCTGCATCTTTTGGCATACGCCGTTCCTCAATTTCGAACACATGCTTTGCGTTGTGCCGGCGAAATGCACACTTCTTGGACCCCTGCATAACTGCTTGCAGTTCTAGTTATTATTATACTTCCTACCAAGAAAGTGGGAATACAGCCCATACCGTAAATGTTGCACACACGCCAATTGCATGACTAGATCCAGGTCAGTGAAGACTATGCAGACGACAAAATCCAGACACGCCGGCCACTAGGTGGCGCTATACCAAGGAATACGCGTTTGGGGCTATAACTCCCACACCGAACCTCCCACAGTCCAAAAACTTGTACACACAGATGCACTGGAGTCTGCTGCATCTTTTGGCCTAGGCCACGCCCATTTGCGTCTATGAATATTTTTCGCTAAATCGCGAAAACCGCAAAACTGTTTTTTCCCTACTCCTCCCACATTTCTTGACCAATCGACACCAAACTTTGCACACGACATCTTCAGACGCACACGCATAGAAATCTTAGACAGTTTTTTGATCCGACCTTCGACGACGAAACGGTAGAGTTTTGAATATTGGTTTATTAGCTAAATTAGACGTGGAAAATTAAAAATCCAAAAAAATCCAAAATTAGACATCGGATCGAGTCCAAATTCTACACACATGTTGGTGCTAACCTTAATGACGTTCGATAAAAATTTCGGAAAATTCCGCCATTAGGGGGCGCAATAAACGAGGAAATTGTATATCTTCTACAAAATTTCGCCGCGAAAACGCCACACTGACTTCTCGCTACTCCTACCACAGTCAAATCCTTTGTATCCACAGGTTCAGGGTAGCGTTTTCAACACATGCTTCGCGTTGTGCCGGCGAAACGCACATTTCTTGTCGCGTTGTGCCGGCGAAATGCACACTTCTTGGACCCCTGCATAACTGCTTGCAGTTCTAGTTATTATTATTATTATTATGCTGCCATTGGAGTCAATGGCAGCCCATAGAACCGCTTGGCGAAAAGTTGTGAAATTTGGCACACTTGTTCAGGACTGCCCCATTAGCCCATTAAGCCAATCTAAGGTCGCTAGCCCAACAGCTCTAGCGCCACCAACAGGTCAAAGTTGGGCATGCATTCATGTTCATAACTTTTGACCTATTCGACCAATTTTCACAAACCAGGTATCATTGGATTCCTTGAACCAAGCCCAGTTCAACAAACCCTATGACGTCATTGCGCCATGACGTATATGTCCGCCATCTTGGTTTATGTCAAAAACCTTCAAAATGCTACTCCTATCACAAATCTTGTCCAATCATCTCGAAACTTGGCACACATGATCTTCTGGCCATCCTTGATGAAAAACATCGAATAGATTTGTCAAATTCAAAACCGTTTGCCCGCTAAAGCCAATCAAATTTGGCGGCGAAGCCGCCAAACAGGAAGTGAGCCGATTTCTCAGCATCCCTTTGACATATCATAACCAGACTTGGTATATAGACCCATGGCCTCATAAAGGTGACACTGATTTAATTTGGTGACCTTTGACCTGTAGGGGGCGCTGTTATTAATGTCCATGTGTTTTGACCTCTTTCCCTTCACATGAGTACATTTACAACTTATTTTCAATGTCTGGTGATACTATCAGACCTCCCCGTATAGCTAGTATATTATAACTTGCACAAATATCCGCGACAGCCAATGATATTCAACCGCGAAGCCGCCAAACTGGAAAAAACGCCAATATCTCAGTATCCCTTGGACAAATCATAACCAAACTTGATACCTAGACCCATAACATCATTATGGGGACACTCAATGAATTTGGTGACCATTGACCTCTAGGGGGCGCTATAATTAATGAAGACGTGTTTTAACTCCTCTCTCTTCACATGAATACATTTCAAACTTATTATCAATGTTTAATGATACTGTCAGACCTCCCCATATATCTTGTAAATTATTTTGTTGATATTGTTCCGAATACCCCTATGTATTTGTGACATTTGTTCTGTCAGGCAGACTGCATTGCCCCCTTACCTCTAGGTGGGGTCCTTTTCCCATTTACTCATCCCACCGGCTGTCGGTATTGCCGATTTCCGAGGCGGTCGTCATGTAGCCCCCTGGCCGATTGCGTCCATCCGGCAGAATAAGCCTACCGAGTCCGATTATGCTTGACACCCACATTGCTGCTCGCAGCTATATTTGGGTGTCAAGCAACTATGTTGCGAGACAACCTATTGTTATTGTACGAATTCTTATTATTATTATTAGGGGTCCAAGCCAACAGGTTGGATCCCTATTGTTTTTGTAAGGATTTTTAGGGGTCCAAGCCAACAGGTTGGATCCCTATTGTTTTTGTAAGGATTTTTAGGGGTCCAAGCCAACAGGTTGGATCCCTATTGTTTTTGTAAGGATTATTATTCCTATTATTCTTACCCCCCTAAAAGTGGGACCACAGCCCAAACCGTAAATGGTGCCGACACGCGAATTGCATGACTAGATCCAGATCTGTTCGGACTAAGCAGACGACAAAATCCAGACGCGCCGGTCACTAGGTGGCGCTATACCAAGGAATACGCGTTTGGGGCTATAACTCCCACACCGAACCTCCCACAGTCAAAAACTTGTACCCACATATTCACTGGAGTCTGCTGCATCTTTTGGCCTAGGCCACGCCCATTTGCGTCTATGAATATTTTTCGCTAAATCGCGAAAACCGCAAAACTGTTTTTTCCCTACTCCTCCCACATTTCTTGACCAATCGACACCAAACTTTGCACACGACATCTTCAGACGCACACGCAAAGAAATTATCGGACAGTTTTTTGATCCGACCGTCGACGACGAAACGGTAGCGTTTTGAATATTGGTATATTAGCTAAATTAGACGTGGAAAATCAAAAATCCAGAAAAATCCAAAAGTAGACATCGGAACGAGTCCAAATTTTACAGACATGTTGGTGCTAACCTTAATGTCGTTCAATAAAATTTTCGGAATATTTCGCCATTAGGGGGCGCAATAAACGAGGAAATTGTATATCTTCTTATTGGCCAAAGGAATGTTCTTCAAACTCAAAGGAAACCATCAAGGGGCAAACCCGAGTCTATATAAAAAATATGGCCAAGAATTATTAATGTGGGCGGGAGTTATTTGGCAAAGGAAAATTGTCTTTGGAAAATTTCGCCACAAGGGGTCGCAAATAAACGACGAAATAATATATCTCCTAACTGGCCAATGGAATGTTCTGAAAACGCGTTTTGGGCTATAACTCCCACACCGAAGCTCCCACAGTCAAAACCTTTATATCCACAGATTCACTGGAGTCAGCTGCATCTTTTGGCATACGCTGTTTCTCAATTTTTGAACACATGCTTCGCGTTGTGCCGGCGAAATGCACACTTCTTGGACCCCTGCATAACTGCTTGCAGTTCTAGTTTTTATTATTATTCCCCCCTAGAAGTGGGTCCACAGCCCAAACCGTAAATGGTGCCGACACGCCAATTGCATGACTAGATCCAGGGCCCTGAGTTCTAAGCAGACGACCAAATCCAGACACGCTGGCCACTAGGTGGCGCTATACCAAGGAAAGACGCGTTTGGGGCTATAACTCCCACACCGAACCTCCCACATTCAAAACCTTGTACACACAGATTCACTGGAGTCTGCTGCATCTTTTGGTATAGGCCACGCCCATTTGCGTCTATGAATATTTTTCGCTATATCGCGAAAACCGCAAAACTGTTTTTTCGCTACTCCTCGCACATTTCTTGACCAATCAACAGCAAACTTTGCACACGACATCTTTAGACGCACGCGCAAAGAAATTATCGGACAGTTTTTTGATCCGACCTTCGACGACGAAACGGGAGCGTTTTGAATATTGGTTTATGAGCTAAATTAGACATGGAAAATCAAAAATCCAAAGAAATCCAAAATTAGGCATCGGAACGAGTCCAAATTTTACACACATGTTGTTGCTAACCTTAATCTCGTTCGATAAAAATTCCGGAATTTTTCGCCATTAGGGGGCGCAATAAACAAGGAAATTTTATATCTTCTAATTGGACCAAGGAATGTTCTTCGAACTATAAGGAAACCATCAAGGGGCAAACCCGAGTCTATATAAAAAATATGGCCAAGAATTATTAATGTGGGCGGGAGTTATTTGGCAAAGGAAAAATTGTCTTTGGAAAATTTCGCCAACAGGGCGGCGCCAAAAAACGACAACATTGTATATCTCCTATTTGGCCAAAGGAATGTTCTGAAAAGCGTTTGGGGACATAACTCCCACACCGAACCTCCCACAGTCAAAACCTTTATATCCAGATATAAGTATAATTCCTTAATTTGTGTAAATGAAGTGTAATAAATAAACAATATGAGATGTTTTTCAATTTTTATTCAGACTTTTTATTCAGACTTAACACATCACTCTTAAACATCACTCTTAACACATCACCCTTAACGCATCACTCTTGACACATCACTCTTAACACATCATCTGCAAAATGTAAATTAGAATTTGCTCATTTTTCAATGAGCAAATTCATGCTGGTTACATGGACATAAAGCCTGCATGGATTTTTATAACCAGACATTTAGAAGAAGAAGGTATACTAAAAGAAGAAGGTAAACCTCCGTTCCCGTTCTCGTCCAGTATACCTCCGCTCCCGTTGTCATCGTCGTCTCTGGTTGAACACAATTGCGGGGTATCAGTATCTGAAGGGAGGAAAGATCGTTTCAATTATTTTTCACATTTGGCTAATAGGTGTTATACATGACAAATCAAATCCATATTGGGAGGAATCCGTTCTCGTCCATGATGTCATCGTCGTCTCTGGTTGAACACAATTGCGGGGTATCAGTATCTGATGGGAGGAAAGATCGTTTTGATTTAATAGGTGTTATACATGACAAATAAAATCCATATTGGGAGGAATCCGTTCTCGTCCATGATGTCATCGTCGTCTCTGGTTGAACACAATTGCGGGGTATCAGTATCTGATGGGAGGAAAGATCGTTTTGATTATCTTTCCACATTTGGCTAATAGGTAGGCTATGCATGACAAATCAAATCCTTTGGCTAATAGGTGTTAACAAATCAAATTCATATTGGGAGGAATCCGTTCTCGTCCATGATGTCATCGTCGTCTCTGGTTGAACACAATTGCGGGGTATTAGTATCTGATGGGAGGAAAGATCGTTTCGATTAATTTTCACATTTGGCTAATAGGTGTTATACATGACAAATCAAATCCATATTGGGAGGAATCAGTATCTGATGTCAAATTCATATTGATGTATTGTCATACCTTGGGAAGTCTGTACTTCAAGCACCGACTTGCGAGCACGCGAGTAGGCCTACGTACCTGTGATTGGAACAGCAGCGGACTCGATGACGTCACCACCTCTGCTCGTCCGTTAACTGTGCTATGGCCTCATTTAGGCATACTGAACAATATAAACGAATGATATAAAACAAAATCCCAGCCTCTTTCATTTTCAAATAGTATGTAAGTATTCTGAATGAATAAAAATTGAAAAGATATGCGTGTCCTGTCATGTGTATAAGCTATACACACACGACTTTATCTATATATATTTATATATTATCTTTAAAAAAACCTTACAAGTAAATATTAACGCTGGTATACATACTGCCCCAGATAATACAGTATTTATTAATTAAACCTACCGTTTCACTTTATCTTTCATACCTGTGATTGGAACAGCAGCGGACTCGATGACGTCACCACCTCTGCTCGTCCGTTAACTGTGCTATGGCCTCATTTAGGCATACTGAACAATATAAACGAAAAATATGGCCATGAATTATTAATGTGGGCGGGAGTTATTTGGCAAAGGAAAATTGTCTTTGGAAAATTTCGCCACAAGGGGGCGCAAATAAACGACGAAATAATATATCTCCTAACTGGCCAATGGAATGTTCTGAAAACGCGTTTTAGGCTATAACTCCCACACCGAAGCTCCCACAGTCAAAAACGTTATATCCACAGATTCACTGGAGTCAGCTGCATCTTTTGGCATACGCCGTTCCTCAATTTCGAACACATGCTTCGCGTTGTGCCGGCGAAATGCACACTTCTTGGACCCCTGCATAACTGCTTGCAGTTCTAGTTATTATTATTCTTCCCGCCATAGAAGTGGGACTACAGCCCAAACCGTAAACGGTGCACACACGCCAATTGCATGACTAGATCCAGGTCCGGCACCGCTACTCAGATAACCAAATCCAGACACGCCGGTCCCTAGGTGGCGCTATACCAAGGGAAAATGCGTTTGGGGCTATAACTCCCACACCGAACCTCCCAGAGTCCAAAAACTTGTACACACAGATGCACTGGAGTCTGCTGCATCTTTTGGCCTAGGCCACGCCCATTTGCGTCTATGAATATTTTTCGCAAAATCGCGAAAACCGCAAAACTGTTTTTTCGCTACTCCTCCCACATTTCTTGACCAATCAACACCAAACTTTGCACACAACATCGTCAGACGCACAAGCAAAGAAATCATCAACAGTTTTTTGATCCGACCTTCGACAACGAAACGGTAGAGTTTTGAATATTTGTTTATTAGCTAAATTAGACGTGGAAAATTAAAAATCCAAAAAAATCCAAAATTAGACATCGGATCGAGTCCAAATTCTACAAACATGTTGGTGCTAACCTTAATGATGTTCGATAAAAATGTCGGACAATTTCGCCGTTAGGGGGCGCAATAAACGAGGAAATTGTATATCTTCTACAAAATTTCGCCGCGAAAACGCCACACTGACTCCTCGCTACTCCTACCACAGTCAAATCCTTTGTATCCACAGGTTCAGGGTAGCGTTTTGAACACATGCTTCGCGTTGTGCCGGCGAAATGCACATTTCTTGTCGCGTTGTGCCGGCGAAATGCACACTTCTTGGACCCCTGCATAACTGCTTGCAGTTCTAGTTATTATTCTTCCCGCCATAGAAGTGGGACTACAGCCCAAACCGTAAACGGTGCACACACGCCAATTGCATGACTAGATCCAGGTCCGGCACCGCTACTCAGATAACCAAATCCAGACACGCCGGTCCCTAGGTGGCGCTATACCAAGGGAAAATGCGTTTGGGGCTTTAACTCCCACACCGAACCTCCCAGAGTCCAAAAACTTGTACACACAGATGCACTGGAGTCTGCTGCATCTTTTGGCCTAGGCCACGCCCATTTGCGTCTATGAATATTTTTCGCAAAATCGCGAAAACCGCAAAACTGTTTTTTCGCTACTCCTCCCACATTTCTTGACCAATCAACACCAAACTTTGCACACGACATCTTCAGACGCACACGCAAAGGAATCATCAACAGTTTTTTGATCCGACCTTCGACGACGAAACGGTAGCGTTTGGAATATTGGTTTATTAGCTAAATTAGACGTGGAAAATCAAAAATCCCAAAAAATCAAAAATAGACATCGGATCGAGTCCAAATTTTAGACACATGTCGGAGCTACCCTTAATGGCGTTCAATAAAAAATTCGGAAGATTTCGCCATTAGGGGGCGCAATAAACGAGGAAATTGTATATCTTCTAATTGGCCCAAGGAATGTTCTTCAAACTGTAAGGGAACCATCAAGGGGCAAACCCGAGTCTATATAAAAAATATGGCCAAGAATTATTAATGTGGGCGGGAGTTTTTGGCAAAGGAAGATTGTCTTTGGAAAATTTCGCCACAAGGGGGCGCAAATAAACGACGAAATAATATATCTCCTAACTGGCCAATGGAATGTTCTGAAAACACGTTTTGGGCTATAACTCCCACACCGAAGCTCCCACAGTCAAAAACGTTATATGCACAGATTCAATGGAGTAAGTTGCATCTTTTGGCATACGCCGTTTCTCAAATTCCAACACATGCTTCGCGTTGTGCCGGCGAAATGCACACTTCTTGGACCCCTGCATAACTGCTTGCAGTTCTAGTTATTATTCTTCCCGCCATAGAAGTGGGACTACAGCCCAAACCGTAAACGGTGCACATACGCCATTTGCATAACTAGATCCAGGTCCGGCACCGCTACTCAGATAACCAAATCCAGACACGCCGGTCCCTAGGTGGCGCTATAACAAGGACAGACGCGTTTGGGGCTATAACTCCCACAGCGAACCTCCCACATTCAAAACCTTATACGCACAGATTCACTGGAGTCTGCTGCATCTTTTGGCCTAGGCCACGCCCATTTGCGTCTATGAATATTTTTCGCTAAATCGCGAAAACTGCTAAACAGTTTTTTCGCTACTCCTCCCACATTTCTTGACCAATCAACACCAAACTTTGCACACGACATCTTCAGACGCACACGCAAAGGAATCATCAACAGTTTTTTGATCCGACCTTCGACGACGAAACGGTAGCGTTTTGAATATTTGTTTATTGGCTACGTTTTACGTCAAAACGCAAAAATTCAAAGAATACAAAAAGTAGACGTCGGATCAAGTCCAAATTTTAGACACATGTCGGTGCTACCCTTAATGGCGTTCAATAAAGAATTCGGAATATTTCGCCATTAGGGGGCGCAATAAACGAGGAAATTGTATATCTTCTAATTGGCCCAAGGAATGTTCTTCAAACTGTAAGGGAACCATCAAGGGGCAAACCCGAGTCTATATAAAAAATATGGCCAAGAATTATTAATGTGGGCGGGAGTTTTTGGCAAAGGAAGATTGTCTTTGGAAAATTTCGCCACAAGGGGGCGCAAATAAACGACGAAATAATATATCTCCTAACTGGCCAATGGAATGTTCTGAAAACACGTTTTGGGCTATAACTCCCACACCGAAGCTCCCACAGTCAAAAACGTTATATGCACAGATTCAATGGAGTAAGTTGCATCTTTTGGCATACGCCGTTTCTCAAATTCCAACACATGCTTCGCGTTGTGCCGGCGAAATGCACACTTCTTGGACCCCTGCATAACTGCTTGCAGTTCTAGTTATTATTCTTCCCGCCATAGAAGTGGGACTACAGCCCAAACCGTAAACGGTGCACATACGCCATTTGCATAACTAGATCCAGGTCCGGCACCGCTACTCAGATAACCAAATCCAGACACGCCGGTCCCTAGGTGGCGCTATAACAAGGACAGACGCGTTTGGGGCTATAACTCCCACAGCGAACCTCCCACATTCAAAACCTTATACGCACAGATTCACTGGAGTCTGCTGCATCTTTTGGCCTAGGCCACGCCCATTTGCGTCTATGAATATTTTTCGCTAAATCGCGAAAACTGCTAAACAGTTTTTTCGCTACTCCTCCCACATTTCTTGACCAATCAACACCAAACTTTGCACACGACATCTTCAGACGCACACGCAAAGGAATCATCAACAGTTTTTTGATCCGACCTTCGACGACGAAACGGTAGCGTTTTGAATATTTGTTTATTGGCTACGTTTTACGTCAAAACGCAAAAATTCAAAGAATACAAAAAGTAGACGTCGGATCAAGTCCAAATTTTAGACACATGTCGGTGCTACCCTTAATGGCGTTCAATAAAGAATTCGGAATATTTCGCCATTAGGGGGCGCAATAAACGAGGAAATTGTATATCTTCTAATTGGCCAAAGGAATGTTCTTCAAACTATAAGGGAACCATCAAGGGGCAAACCCGAGTCTATATAAAAAAATATGGCCAAGAATTAATAATGTAGGCGGGAGTTATTTGGCAAAGGAAAATTGTCTTTGGAAAATTTCGCCAACAGGGCGGCGCCAAAAAACGACGAAATAATATATCTCCTATTTGGCCAATGGAATGTTCTGAAAACGCGTTTTAGGCTATAACTCCCACACCAAAGCTCCCACAGTCAAAAACGTTATACGCACAGATTCACTGGAGTCAGCTGCATCTTTTGGCATAGGCCAGGCCCATTTGCGTCAGTATTTTCTTTATGCAAAATCGCAAAAACAGCTAAACTGCCTTTTCGCTACTCCTCCCACATTTCTTGCCCAATTGACACCAAACTTTGCACACGACATCTTCAAACGCACACTACAAGAAATCAGCAAAACTATTTTGATCCGACCATCGTTGACGAAACGGTAGCGTTTTGAATATATGTTTTGCGTTGCAAATCAGTAAAAACTATTTTGATCCAACCGTCGACGACTAAACGGTAGCGGAAAATGCGTTTGGGGCCGAAACTCCCACACTGAACCTCTCACAGTCAAAACCTTTATATCCACAGGTTGTTCACGGTAGCGTTTTGAATACTTGCTTCGCGTTGTGTCGGCGAAATGCACATTTCTTGTCGCGTTGTGCCGGCGAAATGCACACTTCTTGGACCCCTGCATAACTGCTTGCAGTTCTAGTTATTAGGGGTCCAAGCCAACAGGTTGGAACCCTATTGTTTTTGTAAGGATTTTTCTTTTTATTAGGGGTCCAAGCCAACAGGTTGGATCCCTATTGTTTTTGTAAGGATTATTCCTATTATTATTCCAGCACTAAAAGTGTGCCCACAGCCCAAACCGTAAATGGTGCCGACACGCCAATTGCATGACTAGATCCAGGTCCGTGAGGTGACGGCAAACGACAAAATCCAGACATGCCGGCCACTAGGTGGCGCTATACCAAGGAATACGCGTTTGGGGCTATTACTCCCACACCGAACCTCCCAGAGTCCAAAAACTTGTACACACAGATGCACTGGAGTCTGCTGCATCTTTTGGCCTAGGCCACGCCCATTTGCGTCTATGAATATTTTTCGCTAAATCACGAAAACCGCAAAACTGTTTTTTCCCTACTCCTCCCACATTTCTTGACCAATCAACACCAAACTTTGCACACGACATCTTCAGACGCACACGCAAAGGAATCATCAACAGTTTTTTGATCCGACCTTCGACGACGAAACGGTAGCGTTTTGAATATTGGTATATTAGCTAAATTAGATGTGGAAAATCAAAAATCCAAAAAAATCCAAAATTAGACATCTGATCGAGTCCAAATTCTACACACATGTTGGTGCTAACCTTATTGACGTTCGCTAAAAATTTCGGACAATTTCGCCGTTAGGGGGCGCAATAAACGAGAAAATGTTATATCTTCTACAAAATTTCGCCGCGAAAACGCTACACTGACTTCTCGCTACTCCTACCAATCAAATCCTTTGTATCCACAGGTTCAGGGTAGCGTTTTGAACACATGCTTCACGTTGTGCCGGCGAAATGCACATTTCTTGTCGCATTGTGCCGGCGAAATGCACACTTCTTGGACCCCTGCATAACTGCTTGCAGTTCTAGTTAGGGGTCCAAGCCAACAGGTTGGATCCCTATTGTTTTTGTAAGGATTATTATTAGGGGTCCAAGCCAACAGGTTGGATCCCTATTGTTTTTGTAAGGATTATTATTCCTATTATTCTTACCCCCCTAAAAGTGGGACCACAGCCCAAACCGTAAATGGTGCCGACACGCGAATTGCATGACTAGATCCAGATCTGTTCGGACTAAGCAGACGACAAAATCCAGACACGCCGGTCACTAGGTGGCGCTATACCAAGGAATACGCGTTTGGGGCTATAACTCCCACACCGAACCTCCCACAGTCAAAAACTTGTACCCACATATTCACTGGAGTCTGCTGCATCTTTTGGCATAGGCCACGCCCATTTGCGTCTATGAATATTTTTCGCAAAATCGCAAAAACCGCAAAACAGTTTTTTCCCTACTCCTCCCACATTTTTTGACCAATCAACACCAAACTTTGCACACGACATCTTCAGACGCACACGCAAAGAAATTATCGGACAGTTTTTTGATCCGACCGTCGACGACGAAACGGTAGCGTTTTGAATATTGGTATATTAGCTAAATTAGACGTGGAAAATCAAAAATCCAGAAAAATCCAAAAGTAGACATCGGAACGAGTCCAAATTTTACAGACATGTTGGTGCTAACCTTAATGTCGTTCAATAAATTTTTGGAATATTTCGCCATTAGGGGGCGCAATAAACGAGGAAATTGTATATCTTCTTATTGGCCAAAGGAATGTTCTTCAAACTCAAAGGAAACCATCAAGGGGCAAACCTGAGTCTATATAAAAAATATGGCCAAGAATTATTAATGTGGGCGGGAGTTATTTGGCAAAGGAAAATTGTCTTTGGAAAATTTCGCCACAAGGGGTCGCAAATAAACGACGAAATAATATATCTCCTAACTGGGCAATGGAATGTTCTGAAAACGCGTTTTGGGCTATAACTCCCACACCGAAGCTCCCACAGTCAAAACCTTTATATCCACAGATTCACTGGAGTCAGCTGCATCTTTTGGCATACGCTGTTTCTCAATTTTTGAACACATGCTTCGCGTTGTGCCGGCGAAATGCACACTTCTTGGACCCCTGCATAACTGCTTGCAGTTCTAGTTAGGGGTCCAAGCCAACAGGTTGGATCCCTATTGTTTTTGTAAGGATTATTATTCCTATTATTCTTACCCCCCTAAAAGTGGGACCACAGCCCAAACCGTAAATGGTGCCGACACGCGAATTGCATGACTAGATCCAGATCTGTTCGGACTAAGCAGACGACAAAATCCAGACACGCCGGTCACTAGGTGGCGCTATACCAAGGAATACGCGTTTGGGGCTATAACTCCCACACCGAACCTCCCACAGTCAAAAACTTGTACCCACATATTCACTGGAGTCTGCTGCATCTTTTGGCATAGGCCACGCCCATTTGCGTCTATGAATATTTTTCGCAAAATCGCAAAAACCGCAAAACAGTTTTTTCCCTACTCCTCCCACATTTTTTGACCAATCAACACCAAACTTTGCACACGACATCTTCAGACGCACACGCAAAGAAATTATCGGACAGTTTTTTGATCCGACCGTCGACGACGAAACGGTAGCGTTTTGAATATTGGTATATTAGCTAAATTAGACGTGGAAAATCAAAAATCCAGAAAAATCCAAAAGTAGACATCGGAACGAGTCCAAATTTTACAGACATGTTGGTGCTAACCTTAATGTCGTTCAATAAAATTTTTGGAATATTTCGCCATTAGGGGGCGCAATAAACGAGGAAATTGTATATCTTCTTATTGGCCAAAGGAATGTTCTTCAAACTCAAAGGAAACCATCAAGGGGCAAACCTGAGTCTATATAAAAAATATGGCCAAGAATTATTAATGTGGGCGGGAGTTATTTGGCAAAGGAAAATTGTCTTTGGAAAATTTCGCCACAAGGGGTCGCAAATAAACGACGAAATAATATATCTCCTAACTGGGCAATGGAATGTTCTGAAAACGCGTTTTGGGCTATAACTCCCACACCGAAGCTCCCACAGTCAAAACCTTTATATCCACAGATTCACTGGAGTCAGCTGCATCTTTTGGCATACGCTGTTTCTCAATTTTTGAACACATGCTTCGCGTTGTGCCGGCGAAATGCACACTTCTTGGACCCCTGCATAACTGCTTGCAGTTCTAGTTATTATTCTTACCTCCCTAAAAGTGGGACCACAGCCCAAACCGTAAATGGTGCCGACACGCGAATTGCATGACTAGATCCAGATCTCTTCGGACTACGCAGACGACAAAATCCAGACACGCCGAACACTAGGTGGCGCTATACCAAGGGAAAACGCGTTTGGGGCTATAACTCCCACACCGAACCTCCCACAGTCAAAAACTTGTACCCACATATCCACTGGAGTCTGCTGCATCTTTTGGCATAGGCCACGCCCATTTGCGTCTGTAATTTTTTTTCGCAAAATCGCGAAAACCGTAAAACTGTTTTTTCGCTACTCCTCCCACATTTCTTGACCAATCAACACCAAACTTTGCACACGACATCTTCAGACAGACACGCAAAGAAATTTTTGAACACTTTTTTGATTTGCCCTTTGACGACGAAACGGTAGCGTTTTGAATATTTGTTTATTAGCTACGTTTTACGTCGAAACGCAAAAAAATTAAAGAATACCAAAATTAAACATCGGATCAAGTCCAAATTTTTGACACATGTCGATGCTACCCCTACTGGCGTTCAGTAAAATAATCGGAATATTTCGCCATAAGGGGGCGCAATAAACGAGGAAATTGTATATCTTCTAATTGGCCAAAGGAATGTTCTTCAAACTATAAGGGAACCATCAAGGGGCAAACCCGAGTCTATATAAAAAATATGGCCAAGAATTATTAATGTGGGCGGGAGTTATTTGGCAAAGGAAAATTGTCTTTGGAAAATTTCGCCACAAGGGGGCGCAAATAAACGACGAAATAATACATCTCCTAACTGGCCAATGGAATGTTCTGAAAACGTGTTTTGGGCTATAACTCCCACACCGAAGCTCCCACAGTCAAAACCTTTATATCCACAGATTCACTGGAGTCAGCTGCATCTTTTGGCACACGCTGTTTCTCAATTTTTGAACACATGCTTCGCGTTGTGCCGGCGAAATGCACACTTCTTGGACCCCTGCATAACTGCTTGCAGTTCTAGTTATACTTACCCCCCTAAAAGTGGGCCCACAGCCCAAACCGTAAATGGTGCCGACACGCCAATTGCATGACTAGATCCAGATCTCTTCGGACTACGCAGACGACCAAATCCAGACATGCCGGCCACTAGGTGGCGCTATACCAAGGAATACGCGTTTGGGGCTATAACTCCCACACCGAACCTCCCACAGTCAAAAACGTTATACCCACAGATGCACTGGAGTCTGCTGCATCTTTTGGCCTAGGCCACGCCCATTTGCGTCTATGAATATTTTTCGCTAAATCGCGAAAACCGCAAAACAGTTTTTTCCCTACTCCTCCCACATTTTTTGACCAATCAACACCAAACTTTGCACACGAAATCTTCAGACGCACACGCAAAGAAATTATCGGACAGTTTTTTGATCCGACCGTCGACGACGAAACGGTAGCGTTTTGAATATTGGTATATTAGCTAAATTAGACGTGGAAAATCAAAAATCCAGAAAAATCCAAAGGTAGACATCGGAACGAGTCCAAATTTTACAGACATGTTGGTGCTAACCTTAATGTCGTTCAATAAAATTTTCGGAATATTTCGCCATTAGGGGGCGCAATAAACGAGGAAATTGTATATCTTCTTATTGGCCAAAGGAATGTTCTTCAAACTCAAAGGAAACCATCAAGGGGCAAACCCGAGTCTATATAAAAAATATGGCCAAGAATTATTAATGTGGGCGGGAGTTATTTGGCAAAGGAAAATTGTCTTTTGAAAATTTCGCCACAAGGGGTCGCAAATAAACGACGAAATAATATATCTCCTAACTTGCCAATGGAATGTTCTGAAAACGCGTTTTGGGCTATAACTCCCACACCGAAGCTCCCACAGTCAAAACCTTTCTATCCACAGATTCACTGGAGTCAGCTGCATCTTTTGGCACACGCTGTTTCTCAATTTTTGAACACATGCTTCGCGTTGTGCCGGCGAAATGCACACTTCTTGGACCCCTGCATAACTGCTTGCAGTTCTAGTTAGGGGTCCAAGCCAACAGGTTGGATCCCTATTGTTTTTGTAAGGATTTTTTTTATTATACTTCCTACCAAGAAAGTGGTACCACAGCCCAGACCGTAAATGGTGCCGACATGCCAATTGCATGACTAGATCCAGGTCCGTGAAGACTATTCAGACGACAAAATCCAGACACGCCGGTCACTAGGTGGCGCTATACCAAGGAATACGCGTTTGGGGCTATAACTCCCACACCGAACCTCCCACAGTCAAAAACTTGTACCCACATATTCACTGGAGTCTGCTGCATCTTTTGGCATAGGCCACGCCCATTTGCGTCCATAATTTTTTTTCGCAATATCGCGAAAACCGAAAAACTGTTTTTTCCCTACTCCTCCCACATTTCTTGACCAATCGACACCAAACTTTGCACACGACATCTTTAGACGCACGCGCAAAGAAATTATCGGACAATTTTTTGATCCGACCTTCGTTGACGAAACGGGAGCGTTTTGAATATTGGTTTATGAGCTAAATTAGACGTGGAAAATCAAAAATCCAGAAAAATCCAAAAGTAGACATCAGAACGAGTCCAAATTTTACAGACATGTTGGTGCTAACCTTAATGCCGTTCGATAAAAAAATCGGAAAATTTCGCCATTAGGGGGCGCCATAAACGAGGAAATTGTATATCTTCTAAAAAATTTCGCTGCGAACTGACTTCTCGCTACTCCTACCACAGTCAAATCCTTTGTATCCACAGGTTCAGGGTAGCGTTTTGAACACATGCTTCGCGTTGTGCCGGCGAAACGCACATTTCTTGTCGCGTTGTGCCGGCGAAATGCACACTTCTTGGACCCCTGCATAACTGCTTGCAGTTCTAGTTAGGGGTCCAAGCCAACAGGTTGGATCCCTATTGTTTTTGTAAGGATTTTTTTTATTATTATTCCCCCCTAGAAGTGGGTCCACAGCCCAAACCGTAAATGGTGCCGACACGCCAATTGCATGACTAGATCCAGGTCCCTGAGTTCTAGGCAGACGACAAAATCCAGACACGCCGGCCACTAGGTGGCGCTATACCAAGGAATACGCGTTTAGGGCTATAACTCCCACACCGAACCTCCCAGAGTCCAAAAACTTGTACACACATATTCACTGGAGTCTGCTGCATCTTTTGGCATAGGCCACGCCCATTTGCGTCTATGAATATTTTTCGCAAAATCGCGAAAACCGCAAAACAGTTTTTTCCCTACTCCTCCCACATTTTTTGACCAATCAACACCAAACTTTGCACACGACATCTTCAGACGCACACGCAAAAAAATTATCGGACAGTTTTTTGATCCGACCTTCGACGACGAAACGGTAGCGTTTTGAATATTGGTTTATGAGCTAAACTAGACGTGGAATAACAAAAATCCCAAAAAATCCAAAATTAGACATCGGATCGAGTTCAAATTTTACACACATGTTGGTGCTAACCTTCATGTCGTTTGATAAAAAATTCGGAAAATTTCGCCATTAGGGGGCGCAATAAACGAGGAAATTGTATATCTTCTACAAAATTTCGCGGCGAAAACGCTACACTGACTTCTCGCTACTCCTACCACAGTCAAATCCTTTGTATCCACAGGTTCAGGGTAGCGTTTTGAACACATGCTTCGCGTTGTGCCGGCGAAACGCACATTTCTTGTCGCGTTGTGCCGGCGAAATGCACACTTCTTGGACCCCTGCATAACTGCTTGCAGTTCTAGTTTTTATTATTAGGGGTCCAAGCCAACAGGTTGGATCCCTATTGTTTTTGTAAGGATTATTATTAGGGGTCCAAGCCAACAGGTTGGAACCCTATTGTTTTTGTAAGGATTTTTTTTATTAGGGGTCCAAGCCAACAGGTTGGATCCCTATTGTTTTTGTAAGGATTTTTTTAGGGGTCCAAGCCAACAGGTTGGATCCCTATTGTTTTTGTAAGGATTATTATTATTATTAGGGGTCCAAGCCAACAGGTTGGATCCCTATTGTTTTTGTAAGGATTTTTCTTATTATTATTATTATTATACTTACCCCCCTAAAAGTGGTACCACAGCCCAAACCGTAAATGGTGCACACACGCCAATTACATGACTAGATCCAGATCTCTTCGGACTACGCAGACGACAAAATCCAGACATGCCGGCCACTAGGTGGCGCTATACCAAGGAATACGCGTTTGGGGCTATAACTCCCACACCGCGCTATACCAAGGAATACGCGTTTGGGGCTATAACTCCCACACCGAACCTCCCACAGTCCAAAAACTTGTACACACAGATGCACTGGAGTCTGCTGCATCTTTTGGTCTAGGCCACGCCCATTTGCGTCTATGAATATTTTTCGCTAAATCGCGAAAACCGCAAAACTGTTTTTTCGCTACTCCTCGCACATTTCTTGACCAATCAACACCAAACTTTGCACACGGCATCTTCAGACGCACACGCAAAGAAATCATATACAGTTTTTTGATCCGACCTTCGACGACGAAACGGTAGAGTTTTGAATATTCTTTTATTAGCTAAATTAGACGTGGAAAATTAAAAAACCAAAAAATTCCAAAATTAGACATCGGATCGAGTCCAAATTTTAGACACATGTTGGTGCTAACCTTAATGACCTTCGATAAAAATTCGGAAAATTTCGCCATTAGGGGGCGCAATAAACGAGGAAATTGTATATCTTCTACAAAAATTTCGCCGCGAAAACGCTACACTGACTTCTCGCTACTCCACAGGTTCAGGGTAGCGTTTTGAACACATGCTTCGCGTTTTTCCGGCGAAATGCACATTTCTTGTCGCGTTGTGCCGGCGAAATGCACACTTCTTGGACCCCTGCATAACTGCTTGCAGTTCTAGTTATTATTCCCCCCCTAGAAGTGGGCCCACAGCACAAACCGTAAATGGTGCAGACATGCCAAATGCATGACTAGATCAAGATCCGTGGCGACTACGCAGACGACAAAATCCAGACATGCCGGCCACTAGGTGGCGCTATACCAAGGAATACGCGTTTGGGGCTATAACTCCCACACCGAACCTCCCACAGTCAAAAACGTTATACCCACAGATGCACTGGAGTCTGCTGCATCTTTTGGGCTAGGCCACGCCCATTTGCGTCTATGAATATTTTTCGCTAAATCGCGAAAACCGCAAAACAGTTTTTTCCCTACTCCTCCCACATTTCTTGACCAATCAACACCAAACTTTGCACACGACATCTTCCGACGCACACGCAAAGGAATCATCAACAGTTTTTTTATCCGACCTTCGACGACAAAACGGTAGCGTTTTGAATATTTGTTTATTGGCTACGTTTTACGTCGAAACGCTAAAATTCAAAGAATACCAAAAGTAGACGTCGGATCAAGTCCAGATTTTAGACACATGTCGGTGCTACCCTTAATGGCGTTCAGTAAAGAATTCGGAATATTTCGCCATTAGGGGGCGCAATAAACGAGGAAATTGTATATCTTCTAATTGGCCCAAGGAATGTTCTTCAAACTGTAAGGGAACCATCAAGGGGCAAACCCGAGTCTATATAAAAAATATGGCCAAGAATTATAAATGTGGGCGGGAGTTTTTGGCAAAGGAAGATTGTCTTTGGAAAATTTCGCCACAAGGGGGCGCAAATAAACGACGAAATAATATATCTCCTAACTGGCCAATGGAATGTTCTGAAAACACGTTTTGGGCTATAACTCCCACACCGAAGCTCCCACAGTCAAAAACGTTATATGCACAGATTCACTGGAGTCAGTTGCATATTTTGGCATACGCCGTTTCTCAAATTCCAACACATGCTTCGCGTTGTGCCGGCGAAATGCACACTTCTTGGACCCCTGCATAACTGCTTGCAGTTCTAGTTTATTATTATTAGGGGTCCAAGCCAACAGGTTGGATCCCTATTGTTTTTGTAAGGATTATTATTATTATTATTTCGTACGCCTTAGAAGTGGTACCACAGCCCAAACCGTAAATGGTGCACACGCGCCAATTGCATGACTAGATCCAGAATCGGCACCGCTACTCAGATAACAAAATCCAGACACGCCGGTCCCTAGGTGGCGCTATACCAAGGAATACGCGTTTGGGGCTATTACTTCCACACCGAACCTCCCAGAGTCCAAAAACTTGTACACACAGATGCACTGGAGTCTGCTGCATCTTTTGGCCTAGGCCACGCCCATTTGCGTCTATGAATATTTTTCGCTAAATCGCGAAAACCGCAAAACTGTTTTTTCGCTACTCCTCCCACATTTCTCGCCCGATCAACACCAAACTTTGCACACGACATCTTCAGACGCACACGCAAAGAAATCCTAGACACTTTTTTGATCCGACCTTCGACGACGAAACGGTAGCGTTTTGAATATTTGTTTATTAGCTAAATTAGACGTGAAAAGTCAAGAATCCGAAGAAATCCAGAATTATACATCGGATCGAGCCCAAATTTTACAGACATGTTGGTGCTAACCTTAATGACGTTCGATAAAAATATCGGAAAATTTCGCCATTAGGGGGCGCAATAAACAAGGAAATTGTATATCTTCTACAAAATTTTGCCGCGAAAACGCTACACTGACTTCTCGCTACTCGTACCACAGTCAAATCCTTTGTATCCACAGGTACAGGGTAGCGTTTTGAACACATGCTTCGCGTTGTGCCGGCGAAATGCACATTTCTTGTCGCGTTGTGCCGGCGAAATGCACACTTCTTGGACCCCTGCATAACTGCTTGCAGTTCTAGTTATTATACTACCTCCCCGTGAAAGTGGAACCACAGCCCAAACCGTAAATGGTGCACACGCGCCAATTACATGACTAGAACCAGTACCGGCACCGCTACTCAGATAACCAAATCCAGACATGCCGGCCACTAGGTGGCGCTATACCAAGGAGAAACACGTTTGGGGCTATAACTCCCACACCGAACCTCCCAGAGTCCAAAAACTTGTACACACAGATGCACTGGAGTCTGCTGCATCTTTTGGCCTAGGCAACGCCCATTTGCGTCTATGAATATTTTTCGCTAAATCGCAAAAACCGCAAAACTGTTTTTTCCCTACTCCTCCCACATTTCTTGACCAATAAACACCAAACTTTGCACACGACATCTTCAGACGCACACGCAAAGGAATCATCAACACTTTTTTGATCCGACCTTCGACGACGAAACGGTAGCGTTTTGAATATTGGTTTATTAGCTAAATTAGACGTGAAAAGTCAAAAATCCGAAGAAATCCAGAATTATACATCGGATCGAGCCCAAATTTTAGAGACATGTTGGTGCTAACCTTAATGTCGTTCGATAAAAAAATCGGAAAATTTCGCCATTAGGGGGCGCAATAAACGAGGAAATTGTATATCTTCTACAAAATTTCGCCGCGAAAACGCTTCACTGACTTCTCGCTACTCCTACCACAGTCAAATCCTTTGTATCCACAGGTTCAGGGTAGCGTTTTGAACACATGCTTCGCTTTGTGCCGGCGAAACGCACATTTCTTGTCGCGTTGTGCAGGCGAAATGCACACTTCTTGGACCCCTGCATAACTGCTTGCAGTTCTAGTTAGGGGTCCAAGCCAACAGGTTGGATCCCTATTGTTTTTGTAAGGATTATTATTATTATTATTTCGTACGCCTTAGAAGTGGTACCACAGCCCAAACCGTAAATGGTGCACACGCGCCAATTGCATGACTAGATCCAGAATCGGCACCGCTACTCAGATAACAAAATCCAGACACGCCGGTCCCTAGGTGGCGCTATACCAAGGAATACGCGTTTGGGGCTATTACTTCCACACCGAACCTCCCAGAGTCCAAAAACTTGTACACACAGATGCACTGGAGTCTGCTGCATCTTTTGGCCTAGGCCACGCCCATTTGCGTCTATGAATATTTTTCGCTAAATCGCGAAAACCGCAAAACTGTTTTTTCGCTACTCCTCCCACATTTCTCGCCCGATCAACACCAAACTTTGCACACGACATCTTCAGACGCACACGCAAAGAAATCCTAGACACTTTTTTGATCCGACCTTCGACGACGAAACGGTAGCGTTTTGAATATTTGTTTATTAGCTAAATTAGACGTGAAAAGTCAAGAATCCGAAGAAATCCAGAATTATACATCGGATCGAGCCCAAATTTTACAGACATGTTGGTGCTAACCTTAATGACGTTCGATAAAAATATCGGAAAATTTCGCCATTAGGGGGCGCAATAAACAAGGAAATTGTATATCTTCTACAAAATTTTGCCGCGAAAACGCTACACTGACTTCTCGCTACTCGTACCACAGTCAAATCCTTTGTATCCACAGGTACAGGGTAGCGTTTTGAACACATGCTTCGCGTTGTGCCGGCGAAATGCACATTTCTTGTCGCGTTGTGCCGGCGAAATGCACACTTCTTGGACCCCTGCATAACTGCTTGCAGTTCTAGTTATTATTATTATTATTATTATTCCCCCCTAGAAGTGGGTCCACAGCCCAAACCGTAAATGGTGCCGACACGCCAATTGCATGACTAGATCCAGGGCCCTGAGTTCTAAGCAGACGACCAAATCCAGACACGCCGGCCACTAGGTGGCGCTATACCAAGGAAAGACGTGTTTGGGGCTATAACTCCCACACCGAACCTCCCACATTCAAAACCTTGTACACACAGATTCACTGGAGTCTGCTGCATCTTTTGGTATAGGCCACGCCCATTTGCGTCTATGAATATTTTTCGCTAAATCGCGAAAACCGCAAAACAGTTTTTTCCCTACTCCTCCCACATTTCTTGACCAATCAACACCAAACTTTGCACACGACATCTTCAGACGCACCCGCAAAGGAATCATCAACAGTTTTTTTATCCGACCTTCGACGAAGAAACGGAAGCGTTTTGAATATTTGTTTATTGGCTACGTTTTACGTCGAAACGCAAAAATTCAAAGAATACCAAAAGTAGACGTCGGATCAAGTCCAAATTTTAGACACATGTCGGTGCTACCCTTAATGGCGTTCAATAAAGAATTCGGAATATTTCGCCATTAGGGGGCGCAATAAACGAGGAAATTGTATATTTTCTAATTGGCCAAAGGAATGTTCTTCAAACTATAAGGGAACCATCAAAGGGCAAACCCGAGTCTATATAAAAAATATGGCCAAGAATTAATAATGTAGGCGGGAGTTATTTGGCAAAGGAAAATTGTCTTTGGAAAATTTCGCCAACAGGGCGGCGCCAAAAAACGACGAAATAATATATCTCCTATTTGGCCAATGGAATGTTCTGAAAACGCGTTTTAGGCTATAACTCCCACACCGAAGCTCCCACAGTCGAAAACGTTATACGCACAGATTCATTGGAGTCAGCTGCATCTTTTGGCATAGGCCAGGCCCATTTGCGTCAGTATTTTCTTTATGCAAAATCGCAAAAACAGCTAAACTGCCTTTTCGCTACTCCTCCCACATTTCTTGCCCAATTGACACCAAACTTTGCACACGACATCTTCAGACGCACACTACAAGAAATCTGCAAAACTATTTTGATCCGACCATCGTTGACGAAACGGTAGCGTTTTGAATATATGTTTTGCGTTGCAAATCAGTAAAAACTATTTTGATCCAACCGTCGACGACTAAACGGTAGCGGAAAATGCGTTTGGGGCCGAAACTCCCACACTGAACCTCTCACAGTCAAAACCTTTATATCCACAGGTTGTTCACGGTAGCGTTTTGAATACTTGGTTCGCGTTGTGCCGGCGAAATGCACATTTCTTGTTAGGGGTCCAAGCCAACAGGTTGGATCCCTATTGTTTTTGTAAGGATTTTTTTTATTATTAGGGGTCCAAGCCAACAGGTTGGATCCCTATTGTTTTTGTAAGGATTATTATTATTATTATTATACTTCCCGCGCTAAAAGTGGGTCCACAGCCCAAACCGTAAATGGTGCCGACACGCCAATTGCATGACTAGATCCAGGTCCGGCACCGCTACTCAGATAACAAAATCCAGACACGCCGGCCACTAGGTGGCGCTATACCAAGGGAAAATGCGTTTGGGGCTATAACTCCCACACCGAACCTCCCACATTCAAAACCTCGTACACACAGATTCACTTGAGTCTGCTGCATCTTTTGGCATAGGCCACGCCCATTTGCGTCTATAATTTTTTTTCGCAAAATCGCGAAAACCGCAAAACTGTTTTTTCGCTACTCCTCGCACATTTCTTGACCAATCAACACCAATCTTTGCACACGGCATCTTCAGACGCACACGCAAAGAAATCATATACAGTTTTTTGATCCGACCTTCGACGACGAAACGGTAGAGTTTTGAATATTATTTTATTAGCTAAATTAGACGTGGAAAATTAAAAAAACAAAAAATTCCAAAATTAGACATCGGATCGAGTCCAAATTTTAGACACATGTTGGTGCTAACCTTAATGACCTTCGATAAAAATTTCGGAAAATTTCGCCATTAGGGGGCGCAATAAACGAGGAAATTGTATATCTTCTACAAAAATTTTGCCGCGAAAACGCTACACTGACTTCTCGCTACTCCACAGGTTCAGGGTAGCGTTTTGAACACATGCTTCGCGTTTTTCCGGCGAAATGCACATTTCTTGTCGCGTTGTGCCGGCGAAATGCACACTTCTTGGACCCCTGCATAACTGCTTGCAGTTCTAGTTAGGGGTCCAAGCCAACAGGTTGGATCCCTATTGTTTTTGTAGCGATTCTTCTTATTCTTCCCGCGGTGAAAGTGGAACTGCAGCCCAAACCGTAAATGGTGCACACGCGCCAATTACATGACTAGATCCAGAATCGGCACCGCTACTCAGATAACAAAATCCAGACACGCCGGTCCCTAGGTGGCGCTATACCAAGGAATACGCGTTTGGGGCTATAACTCCCACACCGAACCTCCCACAGTCCAAAAACTTGTACACACAGATGCACTGGAGTCTGCTGCATCTTTTGGCCTAGGCCACGCCCATTTGCGTCTATGAATATTTTTCGCAAAATCGCGAAAACCGCTAAACTATTTTTTCGCTACTCCTCCCACATTTCTCGCCCAATCGACACCAAACTTTGCACACAGCATCTTCAGACGCACACGCAAAGAAATCATATACAGTTTTTTGATCCGACCTTCGACGACGAAACTGTATCGTTTTGAATATTGGTTTATGAGCTAAATTAGACGTGGAATATCAAAAATCCAAAGAAATCCAAAATTAGACATCGGATCGAGTCCAAATTGTACACACATGTTGGTGCTAACCTTAATGTCATTCGATAAAAATTTCGGAAAATATCGCCATTAGGGGGCGCAATAAACGAGGAAATTGTATATCTTCTACAAAATTTCGCCGCGAAAACGCTACACTGACTTCTCGCTACTCCTACCACAGTCAAATACTTTGTATCCACAGGTTCAGGGTAGCGTTTTAAACACATGCTTTGCGTTGTGCCGGCGAAACGCACATTTCTTGTTAGGGGTCCAAGCCAACAGGTTGGATCCCTATTGTTTTTGTAAGGATTTTTAGGGGTCCAAGCCAACAGGTTGGATCCCTATTGTTTTTGTAAGGATTATTATTATACTTACAGGCTTGAAAGTGGGACCACAGCCCAAACCGTAAATGGTGCACACGCGCCAATTGCATGACTAGATCCAGAATCGGCACCGCTACTCAGATAACAAAATCCAGACACGCCGGCCACTAGGTGGCGCTATACCAGGGAATACGCGTTTGGGGCTATAACTCCCACACCGAACCTCCCACAGTCCAAAAACTTGTACACACAGATGCACTGGAGTCTGCTGCATCTTTTGGCCTAGGCCACGCCCATTTGCGTCTATGAATATTTTTCGCTAAATCGCGAAAACCGCAAAACTGTTTTTTCCCTACTCCTCCCACATTTCTTGACCAATCGACACCAAACTTTGCACACGACATCTTCAGACGCACACGCAAAGGAATCGTATACAGTTTTTTGATCCGACCTTCGACGACGAAACGGTAGCATTTTGAATATTGGTATATTAGCTAAATTAGACGTGGAAAATCCAAAATACAAAAAAATCCAAAATTAGAAATCGGATCGAGTCCAAATTCTACAAACATGTTGGTGCTAACCTTAATGACGTTCGATAAAAATTTCGGACAATTTCGCCATTAGAGGGCGCAATAAACGAGGAAATTGTATATCTTCTACAAAATTTTGCCGCGAAAACGCTACACTGACTTCTCGCTACTCCTACCACAGTCGAATCCTTTGTATCCACAAGTTCAGGGTAGCATTTTGAACACATGCTTCGCGTTGTGCCGGCGAAATTCACATTTCTTGTCGCGTTGTGCCGGCGAAATGCACACTTCTTGGACCCCTGCATAACTGCTTGCAGTTCTAGTTATTATTCTTCCCGCCATAGAAGTGGGCCCACAGCCCAAACCGTAAATGGTGCCGACACGCCAATTGCATGACTTGATCCAGGTCCGGCACCGCTACTCAGATAACCAAATCCAGACACGCCGGCCACTAGGTGGCGCTATACCAAGGAAAGACGCGTTTGGGGCTATAACTCCCACACCGAACCTCCCACATTCAAAACCTCGTACACACAGATTCACTGGAGTCTGCTGCATCTTTTGGCATAGGCCACGCCCATTTGCGTCTATAATTTTTTTTCGCAAAATCGCGAAAACCGCAAAACTGTTTTTTCGCTACTCCTCCCACATTTCTTGACCAATCGACACAAAACTTTGCACACGACATCTTCAGACGCACACGCAAAGGAATCATATACAGTTTTTTGATCCGACCTTCGACGACGAAACGATAGCATTTTGAATATTGGTATATTAGCTCAATTAGACGTGGAAAATTAAAAATCCAAAAAAATCCAAAATTAGACATCGGATCGAGTCCAAATTCTACACACATGTTGGTGCTAACCTTAATGACGTTCGATAAAAATTTCGGAAAATTCCGCCATTAGGGGGCGCAATAAACGAGGAAATTGTATATCTTCTACAAAATTTCGCCGCAAAAACGCCACACTGACTTCTCGCTACTCCTACCACAGTCAAATCCTTTGTATCCACAGGTTCAGGGTAGCGTTTTCAACACATGCTTCGCGATGTGCCGGCGAAATGCACATTTCTTGTCGCGTTGTGCCGGCGAAATGCACACTTCTTGGACCCCTGCATAACTGCTTGCAGTTCTAGTTAGGGGTCCAAGCCAACAGGTTGGATCCCTATTGTTTTTGTAAGGATTATTATTATTATTATTTCGTACGCCTTAGAAGTGGTACCACAGCCCAAACCGTAAATGGTGCACACGCGCCAATTGCATGACTAGATCCAGAATCGGCACCGCTACTCAGATAACAAAATCCAGACACGCCGGTCCCTAGGTGGCGCTATACCAAGGAATACGCGTTTGGGGCTATAACTTCCACACCGAACCTCCCAGAGTCCAAAAACTTGTACACACAGATGCACTGGAGTCTGCTGCATCTTTTGGCCCAGGCCACGCCCATTTGCGTCTATGAATATTTTTCGCTAAATCGCGAAAACCGCAAAACTGTTTTTTCCCTACTCCTCCCACATTTTTTGACCAATCGACACCAAACTTTGCACACGACATCTTCAGACGCACACGCAAAGGAATCATCAACAGTTTTTTGATCCGACCTTCGACGACGAAACGGTAGAGTTTTGAATATTTGTTTATTAGCTAAATTAGACGTGAAAAGTCAAAAATCCAAAGAAATCCAGAATTATACATCGGATCGAGCCCAAATTTTATAGACATGTCGGTGCTAACCTTAATGACGTTCGAAAAAAATATCTGAAAACTTCGCCATTAGGGGGCGCAATAAACGAGGAAATTGTATATCTTCTACAGAATTTCGCTGCGAAAACGCTACACTGACTTCTCGCAACTCATACCACAGTCAAATCCTTTGTATCCACAGGTTTTGGGTAGCGTTTTAAACACATGCTTCGCGTTGTGCCGGCGAAACGCACATTTCTTGTCGCGTTGTGCCGGCGAAACGCACACTTCTTGGACCCCTGCATAACTGCTTGCAGTTCTAGTTATTATTATTCCCCCCTAGAAGTGGGTCCACAGCCCAAACCGTAAATGGTGCCGACACGCCAATTGCATGACTAGATCCAGGGCCCTGAGTTCTAAGCAGACGACCAAATCCAGACACGCCGGCCACTAGGTGGCGCTATGCCAAGGAAAGACGCGTTTGGGGCTATAACTCCCACACCGAACCTCCCACAGTCCAAAAACTTGTACACACAGATGCACTGGAGTCTGCTGCATCTTTTGGCCTAGGCCACGCCCATTTGCGTCTATGAATATTTTTCGCTAAATCGCGAAAACCGCAAAACTGTTTTTTCGCTACTCCTCGCACATTTCTTGACCAATCAACACCAAACTTTGCACACGGCATCTTCAGACGCACACGCAAAGAAATCATATACAGTTTTTTGATCCGACCTTTGAGGACGAAACGGTAGAGTTTTGAATATTTGTTTATTAGCTAAATTAGACGTGGAATATCAAAAATCCAAAGAAATCCAAAATTAGACATCGGATCGATTCCAAATTTTACACACATGTTGGTGCTAACCTTATTGTCGTTCGATAAAAAAATCGGAAAATTTCGCCATTAGGGGGCGCCATAAACGAGGAAATTGTATATCTTCTACAAAATTTCACCGCGAAAACGCTACACTGACTTCTCGCTACTCCTACCACAGTCAAATCCTTTGTATCCACAGGTTCAGGGTAGCGTTTTGAACACATGCTTCGCGTTGTGCCGGCGAAATGCACATTTCTTGTCGCGTTGTGCCGGCGAAATGCACACTTCTTGGACCCCTGCATAACTGCTTGCAGTTCTAGTTCCTATTATTCTTACCCCCCTAAAAGTGGGACCACAGCCCAAACCGTAAATGGTGCCGACACGCGAATTGCATGACTAGATCCAGATCTGTTCGGACTAAGCAGACGACAAAATCCAGACGCGCCGGTCACTAGGTGGCGCTATACCAAGGAATACGCGTTTGGGGCTATAACTCCCACACCGAACCTCCCACATTCAAAACCTTGTACACACAGATGCACTGGAGTCTGCTGCATCTTTTGGCATAGGCCACGCCCATTTGCGTCTATGAATATTTTTCGCTAAATCGCGAAAACCGCAAAACAGTTTTTTCCCTACTCCTCCCACATTTCTTGACCAATCGACACCAAACTTTGCACACGGCATCTTTAGACGCACGCGCAAAGAAATTATCGGACAGTTTTTTGATCCGACCTTCGACGACGAAACGGGAGCGTTTTGAATATTGGTTTATGAGCTAAATTAGACATGGAAAATCAAAAATCCAAAGAAATCCAAAATTAGGCATCGGAACGAGTCCAAATTTTACACACATGTTGTTGCTAACCTTAATCTCGTTCGATAAAAATTCCGGAATTTTTCGCCATTAGGGGGCGCAATAAACAAGGAAATTTTATATCTTCTAATTGGACCAAGGAATGTTCTTCGAACTATAAGGAAACCATCAAGGGGCAAACCCGAGTCTATATAAAAAATATGGCCAAGAATTATTAATGTGGGCGGGAGTTATTTGGCAAAGGAAAAATTGTCTTTGGAAAATTTCGCCAACAGGGCGGCGCCAAAAAACGACAACATTGTATATCTCCTATTTGGCCAAAGGAATGTTCTGAAAAGCGTTTGGGGACATAACTCCCACACCGAACCTCCCACAGTCAAAACCTTTATATCCAGATATAAGTATAATTCCTTAATTTGTGTAAATGAAGTGTAATAAATAAACAATATGAGATGTTTTTCAATTTTTATTCAGACTTTTTATTCAGACTTAACACATCACTCTTAAACATCACTCTTAACACATCACCCTTAACGCATCACTCTTGACACATCACTCTTAACACATCATCTGCAAAATGTAAATTAGAATTTGCTCATTTTTCAATGAGCAAATTCATGCTGGTTACATGGACATAAAGCCTGCATGGATTTTTATAACCAGACATTTAGAAGAAGAAGGTATACTAAAAGAAGAAGGTAAACCTCCGTTCCCGTTCTCGTCCAGTATACCTCCGCTCCCGTTGTCATCGTCGTCTCTGGTTGAACACAATTGCGGGGTATCAGTATCTGAAGGGAGGAAAGATCGTTTCAATTATTTTTCACATTTGGCTAATAGGTGTTATACATGACAAATCAATCCATATTGGGAGGAATCCGTTCTCGTCCATGATGTCATCGTCGTCTCTGGTTGAACACAATTGCGGGGTATCAGTATCTGATGGGAGGAAAGATCGTTTTGATTTAATAGGTGTTATACATGACAAATAAAATCCATATTGGGAGGAATCCGTTCTCGTCCATGATGTCATCGTCGTCTCTGGTTGAACACAATTGCGGGGTATCAGTATCTGATGGGAGGAAAGATCGTTTTGATTATCTTTCCACATTTGGCTAATAGGTAGGCTATGCATGACAAATCAAATCCTTTGGCTAATAGGTGTTAACAAATCAAATTCATATTGGGAGGAATCCGTTCTCGTCCATGATGTCATCGTCGTCTCTGGTTGAACACAATTGCGGGGTATTAGTATCTGATGGGAGGAAAGATCGTTTCGATTAATTTTCACATTTGGCTAATAGGTGTTATACATGACAAATCAAATCCATATTGGGAGGAATCAGTATCTGATGTCAAATTCATATTGATGTATTGTCATACCTTGGGAAGTCTGTACTTCAAGCACCGACTTGCGAGCACGCGAGTAGGCCTACGTACCTGTGATTGGAACAGCAGCGGACTCGATGACGTCACCACCTCTGCTCGTCCGTTAACTGTGCTATGGCCTCATTTAGGCATACTGAACAATATAAACGAATGATATAAAACAAAATCCCAGCCTCTTTCATTTTCAAATAGTATGTAAGTATTCTGAATGAATAAAAATTGAAAAGATATGCGTGTCCTGTCATGTGTATAAGCTATACACACACGACTTTATCTATATATATTTATATATTATCTTTAAAAAAACCTTACAAGTAAATATTAACGCTGGTATACATACTGCCCCAGATAATACAGTATTTATTAATTAAACCTACCGTTTCACTTTATCTTTCATACCTGTGATTGGAACAGCAGCGGACTCGATGACGTCACCACCTCTGCTCGTCCGTTAACTGTGCTATGGCCTCATTTAGGCATACTGAACAATATAAACGAATGATATAAAACAAAATCCCAGCCTCTTTCATTTTCAAATAGTATGTAAGTATTCTGAATGAATAAAAATGGAAAAGATATGCGTGTCCTGTCATGTGTATAAGCTATACACACACGACTTTATCTATATATATATATTTATATATTATCTTTAAAAAAAACCTTACAAGTAAATATTAACGCTGGTATACATACTGCCCCAGATAATACAGTATTTATTAATTAAACCTTCCGTTCACTTATCTTTCATACCTGTGATTGGAACAGCAGCGGACTCGATGACGTCCCACCTCTGCTCGTCCGTTAACTGTGCTATGGCCTCATTTAGGCATACTGAACAATATAAACGAATAATATAAACAAAATCCCAGCCTCTTTCATTTTCAAATAGCAGCGGACTCGATGACGTCACCACCTCTGCTCGTCCGTTAACTGTGCTATGGCCTCATTTAGGCATACTGAACAATATAAACGAATAATATAAAACAAATCCCAGCCTCTTTCATTTTCAAATAGTATGTAAGTATTCTGAATGAATAAAAATTGAAAAGATATGCGTGTCCTGTCATGTGTATAAGCTATACACACACGACTTTATCTATATATATTTATATATTATCTTTAAAAAAACCTTACAAGTAAATATTACGCTGGTATACATACTGCCCCAGATAATACAGTATTATTAATTAAACCTACCGTTTCACTTTATCTTTCATACCTGTGATTGGAACAGCAGCGGACATCGATGACGTCACCACCTCTGCTCGTCCGTTAACTGTGCTATGGCCTCATTTAGGCATACTGAACAATATAAACAAATGATATAAAACAAAATCCCAGCCTCTTTCATTTTCAAATAGTATGTAAGTATTCTGAATGAATAAAAATGGAAAGATATGCGTGTCCTGTCATGTGTATAAGCTATACACACACGACTTATCTATATATATATTTATATATTATCTTTAAAAAAACCTTACAAGTAAATATTAACGCTGGTATACATACTGCCCAGATAATACAGTATGTATTAATTAACCTTCCGTTTCACTTTATCTTTCATACCTGTGATTGGAACAGCAGCGGACTCGATGACGTCACCACCTCTGCCGTCCGTTAACTGTGCTATGGGCCTCATTTAGGCATACTGAACAATATAACGAATGATCTAAAACAAAATCCCAGCCTCTTTCATTTTCAAATAGTATGTAAGTATTCTGAATGAATAAAAATGGAAAAGATATGCGGTCCTGTCATGTGTATAAGCTATACACACACGACTTTATCTATATATATATTTATATATTATCGTTTAAAAAAAACCTTACAAGTAAATATTAACGCTGGTATACATACTGCCCCAGATAATACAGTATTTATTAATTAAACCTTCCGTTTCACTTTATCTTTCATACCTGTGATTGGAACAGCAAGCGGACTCGATGACGTCACCACCTCTGCTCGTCCGTTAACTGTGCTATGGCCTCATTTAGGCATACTGAACATATAAACGAATGATATAAAACAAAATCCCAGCCTCTTTCATTTTCAAATAGTATGTAAGTATTCTGAATGAATAAAAATGGAAAAGATATGCGTGTCCTGTCATGTGTATAAGCTATACACACACGACTTTATCTATATATATATATTTATTATTATCTTTAAAAAAACCTTACAAGTAAATATTAACGCTGGTATACATACTGCCCCAGATAATACAGTATTTATTAATTAAAACCTTCCGTTTCACTTTATCTTTCATACCTGTGATTGGAACAGCAGCGGACTCGATGACGTCACCACCTCTGCTCGTCCGTTAACTGTGCTATGGCCTCATTTAGGCATACTGAACAATATAAACGAATGATATAAAACAAAATCCCAGCCTCTTTCATTTTCAAATAGTATGTAAGTATTCTGAATGAATAAAAATGAAAAGATATGCGTGTCCTGTCATGTGTATAAGCTATACACACACGACTATATCTATATAGTCTTATATATTATCTTTAAAAAAACCTGTATTATTATACCAACTGTATTATTCAGTCTTTCCCGTTTTGGACATCCGTCAATCTTATCTTATTTATTATCTTTTTTTATTTTCAAATAGGAATGCGAAATGCATCCTGGGATATTTGACGGTCCCAACGCAGGCACACCAGTACAGAAAAGAACGCGAATTGAGAAACGCAATCCAAATCATGAAATAAAAGGTATTTCCGAATCCGTGTATGGTTTGTTAAATTGGAATATTCAATGAACGAACATACACGGAGTTCTCTGCCTCTCTGTCCATTGTTTGATTTGAATTCGCGGGATTTTCCCGGCATTCATTGCGGTTGTATCACATTTTCGCAAACAAACAAACCAACTGTATTATTCAGTCTTCCCGTTTTGGATATCCGTCAATCTTATCTTTTTTACTTTGGCGAGCAAGAAGTCAGGAGATGTTGTCAGGTATGAAGAGCAGCGAAACACATCTACAACATCTGTACAGGTGTGGGTGTGGCATACTCCCATTTGCGTCTATAAATATTTTTCGCTAAATCGCGAAAACCGCAAAACTGTTTTTTCCCTACTCCTCCCACATTTCTTGACCAATCAACACCAACCTTTGCACACGGCATCTGCAGACGCACCCGCAAAGAAATCATCAACAGTTTTTTGATCCGACCTTCGACGACGAAACGGTAGAGTTTTGAATATTTGTTTATTAGCTAAATTAGACGTGGAAAATCAAAATCAAAAAGAATCAGAAATTAGACATCGGATCAAGTCCAAACTTTAGACACATGTCGGTGCTAACCTTTATGGCGTCAATAAAAAAATCGGGAATATTTCGCCATCAGGGGCGCAATAAACGAGGAAATTGTATATCTTCGACAAAATTTCGCCACAAAAACGCTACACTGACTTCTCGCTACTCCTACCACAGTCAAATCCTTTGTATCCACAGGTTCAGGGTAGCGTTTTCAACCACATGCTCCGCGTTGGTCGCGAAAAGCACATTTCTTGTCGCGTTGTGCCGGCGAAATGCACACTTCTTGGACCCCTGCATAACTGCTTGCAGTTCTAGTTAGGGGTCCAAGCCAACAGGTTGGATCCCTAGTGTTTTTGTAGGGATTCTTCTTATTCTTCCCGCGGTGAAAAGTGGAACTGCAGCCCAAACCGTAAATGGTGCAACGCGCCAATTACATGACTAGATCAGAATCGGCACCGATACTCAGATAACAAAATCAGACACGCCGGGGTCCCTAGTGGCGCTATACAAGGAATACGCGTTGGGGCTATAACTCCCACACCGAACCTCCCACAGTCCAAAAACTGTACACACAGATGCACTGGAGTCTGCTGCATCTTTTGGCCTAGGCCACGCCAATTTGCGTCTATGAATATTTTTTCGCAAAAATCGCGAAAACGCTAAACTATTTTTTCGCTACTCCTCCCACATTTCTCGCCCAATCGCACCAAACTTTTGCACCACGGCATCTTCATAACGCACATACGCAAAGAAATCATATACAGTTTTTTGATCCGACCTTCGACGACGAAAACTGTATCGTTTTGAATATTGGTTTATGAGCTAAATTAGACGTGGAATATCAAAAATCCAAAGAAATCCAAAATTAGACATCGGATCGAGTCCAAATTGTACACACAATGTTGGTGCTAACCTTTATGTCGTCGATAAAAATTTCGGAAAATATCGCCATTAGGGGGCGCAATAACGGAGGAAATTGTATATCTTCTACAAAATTTCGCCGCGAAAACGCCCTACACGGACTTCTCGCTACTCTACCACAGTCAAATACTTTGTAGCCACAGGTTCAGGGTAGCGTTTTAAACACATGCTTTGCGTTGTGCCGGCGAAACGCACATTTCTTGTCGCGTTGTGCCGGCGAAATGCACACTTCTTGACCCCTGCATAACTGCTCTGCAGTTCTATTAGGGGTCCAAGCCAACAGGTTTGGATCCCTATTGTTTTTGTAAGGATTTTTATTATTATACTTCCTACCAAGAAAGTGGGCCTACAGCCCATACCGTAAATGTTGCACACACGCCAATTGCATGACTAGATCAGGTCAGTGAAGGACTATGCAGACGACAAAATCCAGACCTACGCCGGCCACTAGGTGGCGCTATACCAAGGAATACGCGTTTGGGGCTATAACTCCCACACCGAACCTCCCACAGTCCCAAACTTGTACACACAGATGCACTGGAGTCTGCTGCATCTTTTGGCCTAGGCCACGCCCATTTGCGTCTATGAATTATTTTCGCTAAATCGCGAAACCCGCAAAACTGTTTTTTCCCTACTCTCCCACATTTCTTGACCAATCGACACCAAACTTTGCACATCGACATCTTCAGACGCACACGCATAGAAATCTTAGACAGTTTTTTGATCCGACCATCGACGACGAAACGGTAGAGTTTTGAATATTGGTTTATTAGCTAAATTAGACGTGGAAAATTAAAAAATCCAAAAAATCCTAAATTAGCCATCGGATCGAGTCCAAATTCTACACACATGTTGGTGCTAACCTTAATGACGTTCGATAAAAATTCGGAAAATTCCGCCATTAGGGGGCGCAATAAACGGGAAATTGTATATCTTCTACAAAATTTCGCCGCGAAAACGCCACACTGTACTTCTCGCTACTCCTACCACAGTCAAATCCTTTGTATCCACAGGTTCAGGGTAGCGTTTTCAACACATGCTTCGCGTTGTGCCGGCGAAATGCACATTTCTTGTCGCGGTTGTGCCGGCGAAATGCACACTTCCTTGGACCCCTGCATAACTGCTTGCAGTTCTAGTTATTATTATTATTCCCCCCTAGAAGTGGGTCCACAGCCCAAACCGTAAATGGTGCCGACACGCCAATGCTGACTAGATCCAGGTCCCTGAGTTCTAGGTAGACGACAAAATCCAGACACGCCGGCCACTAGGGTGGCGCTATACCAAGGAAAGACGCGTTTGGGGCTATAACTCCAACACCGAACCTCCCACAGTCCAAAAACTTGTACACACAGATGCACTGGAGTCTGCTGCATCTTTAGTCTAGGCCACGCCCATTTGCGTCTATGAATATTTTTCGCTAAATCGCGAAAACCGCAAAACTGTTTTTTCGCTACTCCTCGCACATTTCTTGACCAATCAACACCAAACTTTGCACACGGCATCTTCAGACGCACACGCAAAGAAATCATATACAGTTTTTGATCCGACCTTCGACAACGAAACGGTAGAGTTTTGAATATTCTTTTATTAGCTAAATTAGACGTGGAAAATTAAAAAAACAAAAAAATACAAAATTAGACATCGGATCGAGTCCAAATTTTAGACACATGTTGGTGCTAACCTTAATGACGTTCGATAAAAATTTCGGAAAATTCCGCCATTAGGGGGCGCAATAAACGAGGAAATTGTATATCTTCTACAAAATTTCGCGCAAAAACGCCACACTGACTTCTCGCTACTCCACAGGTTCAGGGTAGCGTTTTGAACACATGCTTCGCGTTTTTCCGGCGAAATGCACATTCTTGTCGCGTTGTGCCGGCGAAATGCACACTTCTTGGACCCCTGCATAACTGCTTGCAGTTCTAGTTAGGGGTCCAAGCCAACAGGTTGGATCCCTATTGTTTTTGTAATTATTCCTATACTTGCCCCCCTAAAAGTGATACCACAGCCCAAACCGTAAATGGTGCCGCCACGCGAATTGCATGACTAGATCCAGATCTGTTCGGACTAAGCAGACGACAAAATCCAGACCTGCCGGCCACTAGGTGGCGCTATACCAAGGAATACGCGTTTGGGGCTATAACTCCCACACCGAACCTCCCACATTCAAAACTTTATACACAAAGATGCACTGGAGTCTGCTGCATCTTTGGCTAGGCCACGCCATTTGCGTCTATGAATATTTTTCGCTAAATCGCGAAAACCGCAAAACTTTTTCCCTACTCCTCCCATTCTTGACCAATCGACACCAACTTTGCATACGACATCTTCCGACGCACACGCAAGAAATTATCGGACAGTTTTTGATCCGACCGTCGACGACGAAACGGTAGCGTTTTGAATATTGGTATATTAGCTAAATTAGACGTGGAAAATCAAAAATCCAGAAAAATCCAAAAGTAGACATCGGAACGAGTCCAAATTTTACAGACATGTTGGTGCTAACCTTAATGTCGTTCAATAAAATTTCGGAATATTTCGCCATTAGGGGGCGCAATAAACGAGGAAATTGTATATCTTCCTATTGGCCAAAGGAATGTTCTTCAAACTCAAAGGAAACCATCAAGGGGCAAACCTGAGTCTATATAAAAAATATGGCCAAGAATTATTAATGTGGAGTTATTTGGCAAAGGAAAATTGTCTTTGGAAAATTTCGCCACAAGGGGTCGCAAATAAACGACGAAATAATATATCTCCTAACTGGCAATGGAATGTTCTGAAAACGCGTTTTGGGCTATAACTCCCACACCGAAGCTCCCACAGTCAAAACCTTTATATCCACAGATTCACTGGAGTCAGCTGCATCTTTTGGCACACGCTGTTTCTCAAATTTTGAACACATGCTTCGCGTTGTGCCGGCGAAATGCACACTTCTTGGACCCCTGCATAACTGCTTGCAGTTCTAGTTATTATTATTATACTACCTCCCCGTGAAAGTGGAACCACAGCCCAAACCGTAAATGGTGCACACGCGCCAATTACATGACTAGAACCAGTACCGCACCGCTACTCAGATAACCAATCCAGACATGCCGGCCACTAGGTGGCGCTATACCAAGGAGAAACACGTTTGGGGCTATAACTCCCACACCGAACCTCCCAGAGTCCAAAAACTTGTACACACAGATGCACTGGAGTCTGCTGCATCTTTTGGCCTAGGCCACGCCCATTTGCGTCTATGAATATTTTTCGCTAAATCGCGAAAACCGCAAAACTGTTTTTTCCCTACTCCTCCCACATTTCTTGACCAATCAACACCAAACTTTGCACACGACATCTTCAGACGCACACGCAAAGGAATCATCAACAGTTTTTGATCCGACCTTCGACGACGAAACGGTAGCATTTTGAATATTGGTATATAGCTAAATTAGACGTGGAAAATCAAAAATCCAGAAAATCCAAAAGTAGACATCGGAACGAGTCCAAATTTTACAGACATGTTGGTTCTAACCTTAATGTCGTTCGATAAAAATTTCGGAAAATTTCGCCGTTAGGGGCGCCTAAACAAGGAAATTGTATATCTTCTAAAAATAATTGCCGCAAACTGACTTCTCGCTACTCCTACCACAGTCAAATCCTTTGTATCCACAGGTTCAGGGTAGCGTTTTGAACACATGCTTCGTTGTGCCGCGAAACGCACATTTCTTGTCGCGTTGTGCCGGCGAAATGCACACTTCTTGGACCCTGCATAACTGCTTGCAGTTCTAGTTAGGGTCCAAGCCAACAGGTTGGATCCCTATTGTTTTTGTAAGGATTATTATTATTATTATTTCGTACGCCTTAGAAGTGGTACCACAGCCCAAACCGTAAATGGTGCACACGCGCCAATTGCATGACTAGATCCAGAATCGGCACCGCTACTCAGATAACAAAATCCAGACACGCCGGTCCCTAGGTGGCGCTATACCAAGGAATACGCGTTTGGGGCTATAACTTCCACACCGAACCTCCCAGAGTCCAAAAACTTGTACACACAGATGCACTGGAGTCTGCTGCATCTTTTGGCCTAGGCCACGCCCATTTGCGTCTATGAATATTTTTCGCTAAATCGCGAAAACCGCAAACTGTTTTTTCCCTACTCCTCCCACATTTTTTGACCAATCGACACCAAACTTTGCACACGGCATCTTCAGACGCACACGCAAAGAAATCATCAACACTTTTTTGATCCGACCTTCGACAACGAAACGGTAGCATTTTGAATAGTTTATTAGCTAAATTAGACGTGGAAAAGCAAAAATTAAAAAATACCAAATTTGACTTCAGATCAAGTCCAATTTTAGACACATGTCGGTGCTGGCCTTAATGGCGTTCAATAAAGAATTCGGAATATTTCGCCATTAGGGGGCGCAATAAACGAGGAAATTGTATATCTTCTAATTGGCCGAAAGAATGTTCTTCAAACTATAAGGGAACCATCAAGGGGCAAACCCGAGTCTATATAAAAAATATGGCCAAGAATTATTATTAGGGGTCCAAGCCAACAGGTTGGATCCCTATTGTTTTTGTAAGGATTATTATTATTATTATTATATCCCCCCTAGAAGTGGGCCCACAGCACAAACCGTAAATGGTGCAGACATGCCAAATGCATGACTAGATCAAGATCCGTGGCGACTACGCAGACGACAAAATCTAGACATGCCGGCCACTAGGTGGCGCTATACCAAGGAATACGCGTTTGGGGCTATAACTCCCACACCGAACCACCCAGAGTCCAAAAACTTGTACACACAGATGCACTGGAGTCTGTTGCATCTTTTTGCCTAGGCCACGCCCATTTGCGTCAATGAATATTTTTCGCTAAATCGCGAAAACCGCAAACTGTTTTTTCCCTACTCCTCCCACTTTCTTGACCAATCAACCCAAACTTTGCACACGGCATCTTCAGACGCACACGCAAAGAAATCATCAACAGTTTTTTGATCCGACCTTCGACGACGAAACGGTAGCGTTTTGAATATTGGTTTATTAGCTAAATTAGACTGGAATATCAAAAATCCAAAGAAATCCAAAATTAGACATCGGATCGAGTCCAAATTTTACACACATGTTGGTGCTAACCTTAATGTCGTTCGAAAAATTTTTTGGAAAATTTCGCAATTAGGGGGCGTCATAAACGAGGAAATTGTATATCTTCTAAAAAAAATTGCCGCGAACTGACTTCTCGCTACTCCTACCACAGTCAAATCCTTTGTATCCACAGGTTCAGGGTAGCGTTTTGAACACATGCTTCGCGTTGTGCCGGCGAAAGCACATTTCTTGTCGCGTTGTGCCGGCGAAATGCACACTTCTTGGACCCCTGCATAATTAGGGTCCAAGCCAACAGTTGGATCCCTATGTTTTTGTAAGGATTTTTTAGGGTCCAAGCCAACAGGTTGGAACCCTATTGTTTTGTAAGGATTATTATTAGGGGTCCAAGCCAACAGGTTGGATCCCTATTGTTTTTGTAAGGATTTTTTTTTTAGGGGTCCAGCCAACAGGTTGGATCCCTATTGTTTTTGTAAGGATTTTTAGGGGTCCAAGCCAACAGGTTGGATCCCTATTGTTTTTGTAAGGATTATTCCTATTATTATTCCAGCACTAAAAGTGTGCCCACAGCCCAAACCGTAAATGGTGCCGACACGCCAATTGCATGACTAGATCCAGGTCCGTGAGGTGACGGCAGACGACAAAATCCAGACATGCCGGCCACTAGGTGGCGCTATACCAAGGAATACGCTTTGGGGCTATAACTCCCACACCGAACCTCCCACCTTCAAAACTTTATACACACAGATGCACTGGAGTCTGCTGCATCTTTTGGCCTAGGCCACGCCCATTTGCGTCTATGAATATTTTTCGCAAAATCTCGAAAACCGCAAAACTGTTTTTTCGCTACTCCTCCCATTTCTTGACCAATCAACACACAACTTTGCACACGACATCTTCAGACGCACACGCAAAGAAATCATCAACAGTTTTTTGATCCGACCTTCGACGACGAAACGGTCATTTTGAATATTGGTATATTAGCTAATTAGACGTGGAAAATCCAAAATACAAAAAATCCAAAATTAGAAATCGGATCGAGTCCAAATTCTACACACATGTTGTGCTAACCTTAATGACGTTCGATAAAAATTTCGGACAATTTCGCCATTAGAGGGCGCATAAACGAGGAATTGTATACTTCTACAAAATTTTGCCGCGAAAACGCTACACTGACTTCTCGCTACTCCTACCCAGTCGAATCCTTTGTATCCACAAGTTCAGGGTAGCGTTTTGAACACATGCTTCGCGTTGTGCCGGCGAAATTCACATTTCTTGTCGCGCTGTGCCGGCGAAATGCACACTTCTTGGACCCCTGCATAATTATACTTACCCCCCTAAAAGTGGTACCACAGCCCAAACCGTAAATGGTGCACACACGCCAATTACATGACTAGATCCAGATCTCTTCGGACTACGCAGACGACAAATCCAGACACGCCGGCCACTAGGTGGCGCTATACCAGGGAATACGCGTTTGGGGCTATAACTCCGACCCCGAACCTCCCAGAGTCCAAAAACTTGTACACACAGATGCACTGGAGTCTGCTGCATCTTTGGCCTAGGCCACGCCCATTGCGTCTATGAATATTTTTCGCTAAATCGCGAAAACCGCAAAACTGTTTTTCCCTACTCCTCCCACATTTCTTGATCAATCGACACCAAACTTTGCACACGACATCTTCAGACGCACACGCAAAGGAATCGTATAGAGTTTTTTGATCCGACCTTCGACGACGAAACGGTAGCATTTTGAATATTGGTATATTAGCTAAATTAGACGTGGAAAATCCAAAATACAAAAAAATCCACAATTAGAAATCGGATCGAGTCCAAATTCACACACATGTTGGTGCTAACCTTAATGACGTTCGATAAAAATTCGGACAATTCGCCATTAGAGGGCGCAATAACGAGGAAATTGTATATCTTCTACAAAATTTTGCCGCGAAAACGCTACACTGACTTCTCGCTACTCCTACCACAGTCGAATCCTTTGTATCCACAAGTTCAGGGTAGCGTTTGAACACATGCTTCGCGTTGTGCCGGCGAAATTCACATTTCTTGTCGCGTTGTGCCGGCGAAATGCACACTTCTTGGACCCCTGCATAACTGCTTGCAGTTCTAGTTTTATTATTATTATTCCCCCCTAGAAGTGGGTCCACAGCCCAAACCGTAAATGGTGCCGACATGCCAATTGCATGACTAGATCCAGGTCCCTGAGTTCTAGGCAGACGACAAATCCAGACACGCCGGCAACTAGGGGCTCTATACCAAGGAATACGCGTTTAGGGCTATAACTCCCACACCGAACCTCCCAGAGTCCAAAAACTTGTACACACATATTCACTGGAGTCTGCTGCATCTTTGGCATAGGCCACGCCCATTTGCGTCTATGAATATTTTTCGCAAAATCGAGAAAACCGCAAAACAGTTTTTTTCCCTACTCCTCCCACATTTTTTGACCAATCAACACCAAACTTTGCACACGACACTACGACGCACACGCAAAGAAATTATCGGACAGTTTTTTGATCCGACCGTCGACGACGAAACGGTAGCGTTTTGAATATTGGTATATTAGCTAATTAGACGTGGAAAATCAAAAATCCAAAAAATCCAAAAGTAGACATCGGAACGAGTCCAAATTTTACAGACATGTTGGTGCTATCCTTAATGTCGTTCGATAAAAAATTCGGAAGATTTCGCCATTAGGGGGCGCAATAAACAAGGAAATTGTATATCTTCTACAAATTTCGCCGCGAAAACGCTACACTGACTTCTCGCTACTCCTACCACAGTCAAATCCTTTGTATCCACAGGTTCAGGGTAGCGTGTGCCGGCGAAATGCACATTTCTTGTCGCATTGTGCCGGCGAAATGCACACTTCTTGGACCCCTGCATAACTGCTTGCAGTTCTAGTTTAGGGGTCCAAGCCAACAGGTTGGATCCCTATTGTTTTTGTAAGGATTTTTAGGGGTCCTCCAACAGGTTGGATCCCTATTGTTTGGAAGGATTATTATTATTATTCTTACCTCCCTAAAAGTGGGACCACAGCCCAAACCGTAAATGGTGCCGACACGCGAATTGCATGACTAGATCCAGATCTCTTCGGACTACGCAGACGACAAAATCCAGACACGCCGAACACTAGGTGGCGCTATACCAAGGGAAAAGCCTTTGGGCTATAACTCCCACACCGAACCTCCCACAATCAAAAACTTGTACCCACATATCCACTGGAGTCTGTTTGCATCTTTTGGCCTAGGCCACGCCCATTTGCGTCTATGAATATTTTTTCGCAAAAATCGCGAAAACCGTAAAAACTGTTTTTTTTCGCTACTCCTCCCACATTTCTTGACCAATCAACACCAAACTTTGCACACGGACATCTTCAGACAGACACGCAAATAAATTTTTGAACACTTTTTGATTTGCCCTTCGACGACGAAACAGGTAGCGTTTTGAATATTTGTTTATTAGCTACGTTTCACGTCGAAACGCAAAAAATTAAAAAATACCAAAATTAAACATCGGATCAAGTCCAAATTTTTTGACACATGTCGATGCTACCCCTACTGGCGTTCAGTAAAAATAATCGGAATATTTCGCCATAAGGGGGCGCAATAAACGAGGGAAATTGTATATCTTCTAATTGGCCAAAGGAATGTTCTTCAAACTATAAGGGAACCATCAAGGGGCAAACCCGCGTCTAATTAAAAACTATGGCCAAGAATTATTAATGTGGGCGGGAGTTATTTGGCAAAGGAAAATTGTCTTTGGAAAATTTCGCCACAAGGGGGCGCAATAAACGACGAATAATACATCTCCTAACTGGCCAATGGATGTTCTGAATAACGCGTTTTGGGCTTATACTCCCACACCGAAGCTCCCCACAGTCAAAACCTTTAATATCCACAGATTCACTGGAGTCAGCTGCAGTTGTGCCTGGCGACAATGCACACTTCTTTATTCTTAACTCCCTAAAAGTGGGACCACAGCCCCAAACCGTAAATGGTGCCGACACGCGAATTGCATGACTAGATCCAGATCTCTTCGGACCACGCAGAGGACAAAATCCAGACACGCCGAACCACTAGGTGGCGCTTATACCAAGGGAAAACGCCTTTGGGGCTATAACTCCCACACCGAACCTCCCACAATCAAAAACTGTACCCACATATCCATGGAGTCTGTTGCATCTTTTGGCATAGGCCACGCCCATTTGCGTCAATAATTTTTTTTCGCAAAATCGCGAAAACCGTAAAACTGTTTTTTTCGCTACTCCTCCCACATTTCTTGACCAATCAACACCAAACTTTGCACACGACATCTTCAGACAGACACGCAAAGACATTTTTGAACACTTTTTTGATTTGCCCTTCGACGACGAAACGGTAGCGTTTTGAATATTTGTTTATTATTAGGGGTCCAAGCCAACAGGTTGGATCCCTATTGTTTTTGTAAGGATTTTTATTATTAGGGGTCCAAGCCAACAGGTTGGATCCCTATTGTTTTTGTAAGGCTTTTTCTTTTTAGGGGTCCAAGCCAACAGGTGGATCCCTATTGTTTTTGTAAGGATTTTTCTTTTTATTATACTTCCCGCCTTGAAAGTGGGTTCCACAGCCCAAACCGTAAATGGTGCACACGCGCCAATTACATGACTAGAACCAGGTCCGGCACCGCTACTCAGATAACCAAATCCAGACATGCGGCCACTAGGTGGCGCTATACCGAGGAGAAACACCGTTTGGGGCTATAAACTCCCACACCGAACCTCCCAGAGTCCAAAAACTTGTACACACAGATGCACTGGAGTCTGCTGCATCTTTTGGCCTAGGCCACGCCCATTTGCGTCCATGAATATTTTTCGCTAAATCGCGAAAACCGCAAAACTGTTTTTTTCGCTACTCCTCCCACATTCTTGACCAATCGACACCAAAGAAATCGTATACAGTTTTTGATCCGACCTTCGACGACGAACGGTAGAGTTTTGAATATTTGTTTATTAGCTAAATTAGACGTGGAAAATTAAAATCCACAGGTTCAGGGTAGCGTTTTTGAACACATGCTTCGCGTTTGTGCCGGCGAAATGCACACTCTTGGACCCCTGCATAACTGCTTGCAGTTCTAGTTAGGGGTCCAAGCCAACAGGTTGGATCCCTATTGTTTTTGTAAGGATTATTATTATTAGGGGTCCAAGCCAACAGGTTGGATCCCTATTGTTTTTGTAAGGATTTTTTTTATTATTATTATTATTATTATTATTATTATTCCCCCCTAGAAGTGGGTCCACAGCCCAAACCGTAAATGGTGCCGACACGCCAATTGCATGACTAGATCCAGGGCCCTGAGTTCTAAGCAGACGACCAAATCCAGACACGCCGGCCACTAGGTGGCGCTATACCAAGGAAAGACGCGTTTGGGGCTATAACTCCCACACCGAACCTCCCACAGTCAAAAACTTGTACCCACATATTCACTGGAGTCTGCTGCATCTTTTGCCATAGGCCACGCCCATTTGCGTCTATGAATATTTTTCGCAAAATCGCGAAAACCGCCAAAACAGTTTTTTCCCTACTCCTCCACATTTTTTTGACCAATCAACACCAAACTTTGCACACGACATCTTCAGACGCACACGCAAAGAAATTATCGGACAGTTTTTTGATCCGACCGTCGACGACGAAACGGTAGCGTTTTGAATATTGGTATATAGCTAATTAGACGTGGAAAATCAAAAATCCAGAAAAATCCAAAAGTAGACATCGGAACGAGTCCAAATTTTACAGACATGTTGGTGCTAACCTTAATGTCGTTCAATAAAATTTTCGGAATATTTCGCCATTAGGGGCGCAATAAACGAGGAATTGTATATCTTCTTATTGGCCAAAGGAATGTTCTTCAAACTCAAAGGAAACCAATCAAGGGGCAAACCCGAGTCTATATAAAAAATATGGCCAAGAATTATTAATGTGGGCGGGAGTTATTGGCAAAGGAAAATTGTCTTTGGAAAATTTCGCCACAAGGGGTCGCAAATAAACGACGAAATAATATATCTCCTAACTGGCCAATGGAATGTTCTGAAAACGCGTTTTGGGCTATAACTCCCACACCGAAGCTCCCACAGTCAAAACCTTTCTATCCACAGATTCACTGGAGTCAGCTGCATCTTTTTGGCACACGCTGTTTCTCAATTTTTGAACACATGCTTCGCGTTGTGCCGGCGAAATGCACACTTCTTGGACCCCTGCATAACTGCTTGCAGTTCTAGTTTATTATTATTCCCCCTAGAAGTGGGTCCACAGCCCAAACCGTAAATGGTGCCGACACGCCAATTGCATGACTAGATCCAGGGCCCTGAGTTCTAAGCAGACGACCAAATCCAGACACGCCGGCCACTAGGAGGCGCTATAACAAGGAAAGACGCGTTTGGGGCTATAACTCCCACACCGAACCTCCCACATTCAAAACCTTGTACACACAGATTCACTGGAGTCTGCTGCATCTTTTGGTATAGGCCCGCCCATTTGCGTCTATGAATATTTTTCGCTAAATCGCGAAAACCGCAAAACTGTTTTTTCGCTACTCCTCCCACATTTCTTGACCAATCGACACAAAACTTTGCACACGACATCTTCAGACGCACACGCAAAGGAATCATATACAGTTTTTTGATCCGACCTTCGACGACGAAACGATAGCATTTTGAATATTGGTATATTAGCTAAATTAGACGTGGGAAATCAAAAATACAAAAAAATCCAAAATTAGACATCGGATCGAGTCCAAATTCTACACACATGTGGTGCTAACCTTAATGACGTTCGATAAAAATTTCGGAAAATTCCGCCATTAGGGGGCGCAATAAACGAGGAAATTGTATATCTTCTACAAAATTTCGCCGCGAAAACGCTACACTGACTTCTCGCTACTCCTACCACAGTCAAATCCTTTGTATCCACAGGTTCAGGGTAGCGTTTTGAACACATGCTTCGCGTTGTGCCGGCGAAACGCACATTTCTTGTCGCGTTGTGCCGGCGAAATGCACACTTCTTGGACCCCTGCATAACTGCTTGCAGTTCTAGTTAGGGGTCCAAGCCAACAGGTTGGATCCCTATTGTTTTTGTAAGGATTTTTATTATTAGGGGTCCAAGCCAACAGGTTGGATCCCTATTGTTTTTGTAGGGATTTTATTATTAGGGGTCCAAGCCAACAGGTTGGATCCCTATTGTTTTTGTAAGGATTATTATTATTAGGGGTCCAAGCCAACAGGTTGGATCCCTATTGTTTTTGTAAGGATTATTATTCCTATTATTATTATTCTTACCCCCCTAAAAGTGGGACCACAGCCCAAACCGTAAATGGTGCCGACACGCGAATTGCATGACTAGATCCAGATCTGTTCGGACTAAGCAGACGACAAAATCCAGACACGCCGGTCACTAGGTGGCGCTATACCAAGGAATACGCGTTTGGGGCTATAACTCCCACACCGAACCTCCCACAGTCAAAAACTTGTACCCACATATTCACTGGAGTCTGCTGCATCTTTTGGCATAGGCCACGCCCATTTGCGTCCATAATTTTTTTCCGCAAAATCGCGGAAAACCGCAAAACTGTTTTATCCCTACTCCTCCCACATTTCTTGACCAATTGACACAAACTTTGCACACGGCATCTTCAGACGCACACGCAAAGGAATCATCAAAACTTTTTTGATCCGACCTTCGACGACGGAAACGGTAGCATTTTGAATATTTGTTATTAGCTAAATTAGACGTGGAAATCAAAATACAAAAAAATCCAAAAGTAGACATCGGATCGAGTCCTAATTCTACAGACATGTCGGTGCTACCCTTAATGGCGTTCAATAAAGAATTCGGAATATTTCGCCATTAGGGGGCGCAATAAACGAGGAAATTGTATATCTTCTAATTGGCCGAAAGAATGTTCTTCAAACTATAAGGGAACCATCAAGGGGCAAACCGAGTCTATATAATAAATATGGCCAAGAATTATTAATGGGGCGGGAGTTATTTGGCAAAGGAAAATTGTCTTTGGAAAATTTCGCCACAAGGGGGCGCAATAAACGAGGAAATAATATCTCCTAACTGGCCAATGGAATGTTCTGAAACGCGTTTTAGGCTATGACTCCCACACCGAAGCTCCCACAGTCAAAAACGTTATATCCACAGATTCACTGGAGTCAGCTACATCTTTTGGCATACGCCGTTCCTCAATTTCGAACACATGCTTCGCGTTGGTGCCGGCGAAATGCACACTTCTTGGACCCCTGCATAACTGCTTGCAGTTCTAGTTATTATTCCCCCCCTAGAAGTGGGCCCACAGCACAAACCGTAATGGTGCAGACATGCCAAATGCATGACTAGATCAAGATCCGTGGCGACTACGCAGACGACAAATCCAGACATGCGGCCACTAGGTGGCGCTATACAAGGAATACGCGTTTGGGGCTATAACTCCCACACCGAACCTCCCACAGTCAAAACGTTATACCCACAGATGCACTGGAGTCTGCCTGCATCTTTTGGGCTAGGCCAACGCCCATTTGCGTCTATGAATATTTTTCGCTAAATCGCGAAAACCGCAAAACAGTTTTTTCCCTACTCCTCCCACATTTCTTGACCAATCAACACCAACCTTTGCACACGACATCTTCAGACGCACACGCAAAGGAATCATCAACAGTTTTTTGATCCGACCTTCGACGACGAAAACGGTAGCGTTTTGAATATTTGTTTATTGGCTACGTTTTACGTCGAAACGCAAAAATTCAAAGAATACCAAAAGTAGACGTCGGATCAAGTCCAAATTTTAGACACATGTCGGTGCTACCCTTAGTGGCGTTCAATAAAGAATTCGGAATATTTCGCCATTAGGGGGCGCAATAAACGAGGAAATTGTATATCTTCTAATTGGCCAAAGGAATGTTCTTCAAACTATAAGGGAACCATCAAGGGGCAAACCCGAGTCTATATAAAAAATTATGGCCAAGAATTAATGATGTAGGCGGGAGTTATTTGGCAAAGGAAAATTGTCTTTGGAAATTTCGCCACAAGGGGGCGCAAATAAACGGCAAAATAATATATCTCCTAACTGGCCAATGGAATGTTCTGAAAACGCGTTTTAGGCTATAACTCCCACACCGAAGCTCCCACAATCAAAAACGTTATATCTACAGATTCACTGGAGTCAGCTGCATCTTTTGGCATACGCCGTTCCTCAATTTCGAACACATGCTTCGCGTTGTGCCGGCGAAATGCACACTTCTTGGACCCCTGCATAACTGCTTGCAGTTCTAGTTAGGGTCCAAGCCAACAGGTTGGATCCCTATTGTTTTTGTAAGGATTATTATTATTATTATTTCGTACGCCTTAGAAGTGGTACCACAGCCCAAACCGTAAATGGTGCACACGCGCCAATTGCATGACTAGATCCAGAATCGGCACCGCTACTCAGATAACAAAATCCAGACACGCCGGTCCCTAGGTGGCGCTATACCAAGGAATACGCGTTTGGGGCTATAATTTCCACACCGAACCTCCCAGAGTCCAAAAACTTGTACACACAGATGCACTGGAGTCTGCTGCATCTTCGGCCTAGGCCACGCCCATTTGCGTCTATGAATATTTTTCGCTAAATCGCGAAAACCGCAAAACTGTTTTTTCGCTACTCCTCCCACATTTCTCGCCCGATCAACACCAAACTTTGCACACGACATCTTCAGACGCACACGCAAAGAAATCCTAGACACTTTTTTGATCCGACCTTCGACGACGAAACGGTAGCGTTTTGAATATTTGTTTATTAGCTAAATTAGACGTGAAAAGTCAAGAATCCGAAGAAATCCAGAATTATACATCGGATCGAGCCCAAATTTTACAGACATGTCGGTGCTAACGTTAATGACGTTCGATAAAAATATCGGAAAATTTCGCCATTAGGGGGCGCAATAAACGAGGAAATTGTATATCTTCTACAAAATTTCGCCGCGAAAACGCTACACTGACTTCTCGCTACTCGTACCACAGTCAAATCCTTTGTATCCACAGGTACAGGGTAGCGTTTTGAACACATGCTTCGCGTTGTGCCGGCGAAATGCACATTTCTTGTCGCGGTGTGCCGGCGAAATGCACACTTCTTGGACCCCTGCATAACTGCTTGCAGTTCTAGTTATTATACTTCCTTCCCTAAAGTGGGCCCACACCCCAAACCGTAAATGGTGCGGACACGCCAATTGCATGACTAGATCCATGTCTGTGATGTGTACGCAGACGACAAAATCCGGACACGCCGGTCACTAGGTGGCGCTATACCAAGGAATACGCGTTTGGGGCTATAACTCCCACACCGAACCTCACAGAGTCCAAAAACTTGTACCCACAGATGCACTGGAGTCTGCTGATCTTTTGGCCTAGGCCACGCCCATTTGCGTCTATGAATATTTTTCGCTAAATCGCGAAAACCGCAAAACTGTTTTTTTCCCTACTCCTCCCACATTTTTTGACCAATCGACACCAAACTTTGCACACGACATCTTCAGACCCACACGCAAAGAAATCATCAACAGTATTTTGATCCGACCTTCGACAACGAAACGGTAGAGTTTTCAATATTTGTTTATTAGCTAAATTAGACGTGGAACATTTAAAATCCAAAAAAATCCAAAATTAGACATCGGATCGAGTCCAAATTCTACACATATGTTGGTGCTAACCTTAATGACGTACGATAAAAAATTCGGACAATTTCGCCTTTAGGGGGCGCAATAAACGAGGAAAATGTATATCTTCTAATTGGCCAAAGGAATGTTCTTCAAACTCAAGTGAAACCATCAAGGGGCAAACCCGAGTCTATACAGAAAATATGGCTTATAATTATTAATGTGGGCGGGAGTTATTTGGCAAAGGAAAATTGTCTTTGGAAAATTTCGCCAACAGGGCGGCTCCAAAAACGACGACATTGTCTATCTCCTATTTGGCCAATGGAATGTTCTGAAAACGCGTTTTAGGCTATAACTCCCACACCGAAGCTCCCACAGTCAAAACCTTTATATCCACATGTTGTTCACGGTAGCGTTTTGAATACTTGCTACGCGTTGTGCCGGCGAAATGCACATTTCTTGTCGCGTTGTTGTGCCGGCGAAATGCACACTTCTTGGACCCCTGCATAACTGCTTGCAGTTCTAGTTATTATTATACTTCCTACCAAGAAAGTGGGAATACAGCCCATACCGTAAATGTTGCACACACGCCAATTGCATGACTAGATCCAGGTCAGTGAAGACTATGCAGACGACAAAATCCAGACACGCCGGCCACTAGGTGGCGCTATACCAAGGAATACGCGTTTGGGCTATAACTCCCACACCCGAACCTCCCACAGTCCAAAAACTTGTACACACAGATGCACTGGAGTCTGCTGCATCTTTTGGCCTAGGCCACGCCCATTTGCGTCTATGAATATTTTTCGCTAAATCGCGAAAACCGCAAAACTGTTTTTTCCCCTACTCCTCCCACATTTCTTGACCAATCGACACCAAACTTTGCCACACGACATCTTCAGACGCACACGCATAGAAATCTTAGACAGTTTTTTGATCCGACCTTCGACGACGAAACGGTAGAGTTTTGAATATTGGTTTATTAGCTAAATTAGACGTGGAAAATTAAAAATCCAAAATAATCCAAAATTAGACATCGGATCGAGTCCAAATTCTACACACATGTTGGTGCTAACCTTAATGACGTTCGATAAAAATTTCGGAAAATTCCGCCATTAGGGGGCGCAAATAAACGAGGAAATTGTATATCTTCTACAAAATTTCGCCGCGGGAAAACGCCACACTGACTTCTCGCTACTCCTACCACAGTCAAATCCTTTGTATCCACAGGTTCAGGGTAGCGTTTTCAACACATGCTTCGCGTTGTGCCGGCGAAATGCACATTTCTTGTCGCGTTGTGCCGGCGAAATGCACACTTCTTGTTATACTTCCTACCAAGAAAGTGGGAATACAGCCCATACCGTAAATGTTGCACACACGCCAATTGCATGACTAGATCCAGGTCAGTGAAGACTATGCAGACGACAAAATCCAGGACACGCCGGCCACTAGGTGGCGCTATACCAAGGAATACGCGTTTGGGGCTATAACTCCCACACCGAACCTCCCACAGTCCAAAAACTTGTACACACAGATGCACTGGAGTCTGCTGCATCTTTTGGCCTAGGCCACGCCCATTTGCGTCAATGAATATTTTTCGCTAAATCGCGAAAACCGCAAAACTGTTTTTTCCCTACTCCTCCCACATTTCTTGACCAATCGACACCAAACTTTGCACACGACATCTTCAGACGCACGCGCATAGAAATCTTAGACAGTTTTTTGATCCGACCTTCGGCGACGAAACGGTAGAGTTTTGAATATTTGTTTATTAGCTAAATTAGACGTGGAAAATTAAAAATCCAAAAAAATCCAAAATTAGACATCGGATCGAGTCCAAATTTCGGAAAATTTCGCCTTAAGGGGGCGCAATAAACGAGGAAATTGTATATCTTCTAATTTGCCAGAGGAATGTTCTTCAAACTCAAGGGAAACCATCAAGGGGCAAAGCCGAGTCTATAAAAAAAATATGGCCAAGAATTATTAATGTGGGCGGGAGTTATTTGGCAAAGGAAAATTGTCTTTGGAAAATTTCGCCACAAGGGGGCACAAAAAAACGACGAATAATATATCTCCTAACTGGCCAATGGAATGTTCTGAAAACACGTTTTGGGCTATAACTCCCACAACGATCCTCCCACAGTCAAAACCTTTACATCCACAGATTCACTGGAGTCAGTTGCATCTTTTGGCAAAGGCCACGCCCATTTGTTTTGAACACATGCTTCGCGTTGTGTCGGCGAAATGCACATTTCTTGTTAATGTATTTGCATTGTACTAAAATGCATTCATTTTCAATGGGTATCAATGTGTCTGAAACAGGTGCATCCCAATTTTTTCTAGAAAAATGTTTTTGGGGGAAAGTGGCTGTGTGTGTCACTAATTCACAGATGGGATAAATGCAGTGACCAAATTCCTTGTATGTGTGAGCATACTTGGCAAAAAAAGCTGATGATAATTCAATAGGCCCCTGTGGCACGGCCTATGCTTTTATACTTGGCAAAAAAAGCTGATGATAATTCAATAGGCCCCTGTGGCACGGCCTATGCTTTTGTCCTTAATGGCATTTTTTCCCCCTTGCATTACTTTAAGTAGTTTTGAAACCAGTACTTTTATACTTTTACTTAAGTAAAAAGCTTGAGTTGATACTTCAACTTCTACAGAAGTATTTTTAAACGCTAGTACTTCAACTTCTACAGAAGTATTTTCAAACGCTAGTATATTTTTAAACGCTAGTATCTATACTTCTACTTGAGTAATGAATGTGAAGCATTTTTTCCCCCTTGCATTACTTTAAGTAGTTTTGAAACCAGTACTTTTATACTTTTACTTAAGTAAAAAGCTTGAGTTGATACTTCAACTTCTACAGAAGTATTTTTAAACGCTAGTACTTCAACTTCTACAGAAGTATTTTCAAACGCTAGTATATTTTTAAACGCTAGTATCTATACTTCTACTTGAGTAATGAATGTGAATACTTTTGACACCTCTGGATGTCAATTTGTGTAAATGAAGTGTAATAAATAAACAACATGAAATGTTTTTCATTTTTCTTTTGACACCTCTGGATGTCAATTTGTGTAAATTAAGTGTAATAAATAAACAATATGAAATGTTTTTTTTCATTTTTTATTCACGCTTAACACATCACTCTTAACACATCACTCTATTTACACTCCATTTACATTGTCCTCTCTTTCCGTTTTCAGGGGCTTGGTAGTAGATCTGCAAAATGTAAAGAGAAAAGTATCAGTTTTCCGTATTTTTTTTTCATGGATTTTTATAACCACTGACAGACATTTAAAAGAAGAAGGTGTACCTCCATTCCCGTTCTCGTCCATGATGTCATCGTAGTCTCGGGTTGAACACAATTGCGGGGTATCAGTATCTGATGGGAGGAAAGATTGTTTTGATTATTTTTCACATTTGGCTAATAGGTGTTATACATGACAAATCAAATCCATATTGGGAGGAATCAGTATCTGATGTCCAATTCATATTAACACCATGTATCGTCATACCTTGGGAGGCAGTCGTGCTGTCCAGGTTGTCTAGTTCTAGATAGGAATTAAAACAAACGTTATTAATTAGTAATTTCGATTGATCTCTAACCAAATTAAATCACATAGCCATAATATAATTATGGCCGTTTATCAATATTAAGTATTGTCATACCTTGGGAGGCGTTCGTGCAGCGGAGGTCATCAAGTTCTAGATAGGAATGAGAGTCATGTTAATATTCCATTTGTAATCGTCATTTGGATTGGGATGCACATTTTGTAAGCTAGGTTAATAAATGAGTTGGTAAATATAGTCTAATGGGTAAAATCATAAGACTTGAAATCTCCAACCAAATTAAAACACATAAGCATAATATAAATATGTCTGTTAGTCTGAGTGTTCTGTAGTTGGGAGTTGGCTGAAGGCCTTCATGTAATTAAGTTGTTTTGGTTGGTAATCTGCCTTCATTTTTACCGTTCTGTTGAAAATAAAAAACACTACAATTAAATAATTACGCTGGTATACATACTGCCCCACAAAATACAGTATTTATTAATTAAACCTAAAATTGGAATATTCAATGAACGAACCATACACGGAGTTCTCTGCCTCTCTGTCCATTGTTTGATTTGAATTCGCGGGCTTTTCCCATCATTCATTGCGGTTGTATCCATTTTCACGCAAACAAAACAAACCAACTGTATTATTCAGTCTACCCGTTTTGGACATCCGTCAATCTTATCTTTTTTACTTTGGCGAGCAAGAAGTCAGGAGATGTTGTCTGGTATGAAGAGCAGAGAAACACATCTACAAGATCTGTAGAGGTGTGGGCGTGGCATACTCCCATGGTGCTTCGCGAGTTGAATGACTATCGTCAGCGACGCACGGCACGGCTCACTCTCTGATCGGATTTTCTCTGCTTGAGACATCTTTGTTCAGATAGGCCCTTTTGCTCTCCTTTCCACGGATTAATATTGTGAGCGGATTCATTCGAGTACGTTCTGTCTTTCAACTTTGCGGTTCAACCAAAGAACTTCGTTGTCAAGGTAAGTCCTTATGAAATGGATAATTATGTTTATTGTATTACGTTGGCATGGTTGCTTTGGCGGTTTGCTTTTGATGCAGTAATGGCAAGCAAAGGATTTGCGACAAAACATTAAAGCCCGTGGATCCGCCATTTTGCCACAGAAAAGCTTTGTGGTGGAATCTGTTGTAGCGGTCATTGACGCTGTATGTATAATACAAAACACACTGAAGGCATGATATTTTGTCGCAAATCCTTTGCTATATAGTGTTCATTATTTAACTCTCGAAACGAGAAAACGTGGGATCATCTGAAATGGATATTTATGTTTATTGCCATACGGCGGCGTCTTAGGCCGCCATTTTGTCGCTTTGTGGTGGAATCTTGTAGCGGAAATCTTGACGGATTTACAAACGGTTTGGTTTCTTACAAACGCAGCTTTTCTCTTCGGCAGTGATGTTGATAGGTTTTCAATGTAGGGTTAGGGTTGTAGTTGTTTTGGTAGCGGCTAAATTAGCATGCGCCGAGTAGATGCGCAGAGGGTTGAAACGGCGGCGTCCAGGCCGCCAGCCATATTACCACAGAAAAGCTTTCTGGTGGACTCTGTCCATACAATGCAATGTGTTTTAAATGCTGAAATGTCTGCGCAGAGGGTTGAAACGGCGGCGTCCAGGCCGCCAGCCATATTACCACAGAAAAGCTTTCTGGTGGACTCTGTCCATACAATGCAATGTGTTTTAAATGCTGGAATGTCGTGTTACATTCACTTTTACACGCACACATCCGCCCAACAGTCTAAACTCTACCTCTGTCCACCATATGCAATGTGTTTTAAATGCTGTGCTGTTGGTCATGAAACGGGAGAGTGTCTGTGTGTCTGTGTCTGTCTGTGTCTGTGTGTGTCTGTGTGTCTGTCTGTCTGTGTGTCTGTCTGTGTGTCTGTCTGTGTGTCTGTCTGTGTGTCTGTCTGTGTGTGTCTGTGTCTGTGTGTGACTGTGTCTGTGTGTGACTGTCTCTGTGCCTGTCTGTGTGTGTCTGTCTGTGTGTGCCTGTCTGTGTGTCTGTCTGTGTGTGTCTGTCTGTGTGTGTGCCTGTGTGTGTGTCTGTCTGTGTGTGTCTGTCTGTGTGTGTGCCTGTGTGTGTGTCTGTGTCTGTATGCCTGTCTGTGTGTGTGTCTGTGTGTGCCTGTCTGTGTGTGCCTGTCTGTGTGTGTGTGTGTGTCTGTGTGTGTGCCTGTCTGTGTGTGTGTGTCTGTGTCTCTGTGTCTGTGTGTCTGTGTGTGTGTCTGTGTGTGACTGTGTCTCTGTGTGACTGTGTCTCTGTGCCTGTCTGTGTGTGTCTGTGTCTGTATGTGTGTGTGTCTGTGTCTGTATGCCTGTGTGTGTGTGTGTGTGTCTGTGTCTGTCTGTGTCTGTATGCCTGTCTGTGTGTGTCTGTGTGTCTGTGTGTGTGTCTGTGTGTGTGTGTGCCTGTCTGTGTGTGTGCCTGTTTGTGTGTGTGCCTGTCTGTGTGTGTCTGTGTCTGTGTGTGTGTGTGTGCCTGTCTGTGTGTGTGCCTGTCTGTGTGTGTGTGCCTGTGTGTGTGCCTGTTTGTGTGTGTGCCTGTCTGTGTGTGTGCCTGTCTGTGTGTGCCTGTCTGTGTGTGTGTCTGTGTGCGTGTCTGTGTGTGTGTGTCTGTGTGTGTCTGTGTGTGTGTGTGTCTGTGTGTGTGTGTCTGTGTGTGTGTGTGCCTGGCTGTGTGTGTGTCTGTGTGTGTGTCTGTGTGTGTGTCTGTGTGCGTGTCTGTGTGTGTGTCTGTGTGTGTGTGTCTGTGTGTGTGTCTGTGTGCGTGTCTGTGTGTGTGTGTCTGTGTGTGTCTGTCTGTGTGTGTCTGTGTGTGTGTGTCTGTGTGTGTGCCTGTCTGTGTGTGTGTGTGTGTGTCTGTGTGTGCCTGTCTGTGTGTGTGTGTGCCTGTCTGTGTGTGCCTGTGTGTGTGTGACGTCTGTGTGTGTGCCTGTCTGTGTGTGTGTGACGTCTGTGTGTGTGCCTGTGTGTGTGCCTGTCTGTGTGTGTGCCTGTTTGTGTGTGTGCCTGTCTGTGTGTCTGTGTCTGTGTCTGTGTGTGTGTGTGTGTGTGTGTGTGCGTCTATAGGCCGCCATTTTGTCGCTTTGTGGTGGAATCTTGTAGCGGAAATCTTGACGGATTTACAAACGGTTTGGTTTCTTACAAACGCAGCTTTTCTCTTCGGCAGTGATGTTGATAGGTTTTCAATGTAGGGTTAGGGTTGTAGTTGTTTTGGTAGCGGCTAAATTAGCATGCGCCGAGTAGATGCGCAGAGGGTTGAAACGGCGGCGTCCAGGCCGCCAGCCATATTATCACAGAAAAGCTTTCTGGTGGACTCTGTCCATACAATGCAATGTGTTTTAAATGCTGAAATGTCGTGTTACATTCACTTTTTACACGCACACATCCGCCCAACAGTCTAAACTCTACCTCTGTCCACCATATGCAATGTGTTTTAAATGCTGTGCTGTTGGTCATGAAACGGGAGTGTGTCTGTGTGTGTCTGTGTGTGTCTGTCTGTCTGTCTGTCTGTCTGTCTGTCTGTCTGTGTGTCTGTGTGTCTGTCTGTGTGTCTGTCTGTGTGTCTGTCTGTGTGTCTGTCTGTGTGTCTGTGTGTGTCTGTCTGTGTGTCTGTCTGTGTGTGTGTCTGTCTGTGTGTGTCTGTCTGTGTGTGTCTGTGTGTGTCTGTGTGTGACTGTCTCTGTGCCTGTCTGTGTGTGTCTGTGTGTGTGTCTGTCTGTGTGTGTCTGTCTGTGTGTGTCTGTCTGTGTGTGTATGTCTGTGTGTGTCTGTGTGTGTGCCTGTCTGTGTGTGTTTGTGTGTCTGTGTGTGTGTCTGTGTGTGTGTGTGTGTCTGTGTGTGTGTCTGTGTGTGTGTCTGTGTCTCTGTGCCTGTCTGTGTCTGTGTGTCTGTGTGTCTGTGTGTGACTGTCTCTGTGCCTGTCTGTGTGTGTCTGTGTGTGTGTATGTGTGTGTGTGTCTGTGTCTGTATGTGTGTGTGTCTGTGTCTGTATGCCTGTCTGTGTGTGTGTGTGTCTGTGTCTGTCTGTGTCTGTATGCCTGTCTGTGTGTGTCTGTGTGTCTGTGTGTGTGTGTGTGTGTGTGCCTGTCTGTGTGTGTGCCTGTTTGTGTGTGTGCCTGTTTGTGTGTGTGCCTGTCTGTGTGTGTGTGTGTGTGTGTGTGTGCCTGTCTGTGTGTGTGCCTGTCTGTGTGTGTGTGCCTGTCTGTGTGTGTCTGTGTCTGTGTGCCTGTGTGTGTGCCTGTTTGTGTGTGTGCCTGTCTGTGTGTGTGTGCCTGTCTGTGTGTGTCTGTGTCTGTGTGCCTGTGTGTGTGCCTGTTTGTGTGTGTGCCTGTCTGTGTGTGTGTCTGTGTGTGTGTGTGTGTGTCTGTGTGTGTGTGTCTGTCTGTGTGTGTGTCTGTCTGTGTGCGTGTCTGTGTGTGTGTGTCTGTGTGTGTCTGTCTGTGTGTGTGTGTGTGTGTGTGTGTCTGTGTGTGTGCCTGTCTGTGTGTGTGTGTGCCTGTCTGTGTGCCTGTGTGTGTGTGACGTCTGTGTGTGTGCCTGTGTGTGTGTGTGCCTGTTTGTGTGTGTGCCTGTCTGTGTGTGTGTGTGACGTCTGTGTGTGTGCCTGTCTGTGTGTGTGCCTGTTTGTGTGTGTGCCTGTCTGTGTGTGTCTGTGTGCCTGTGTGTGTGGCTGTTTGTGTGTGTGTCTGTGTGTGTGTCTGTGTGGGTGTCTGTGTCTGTGTGTGTGTGTGCCTGTTTGTGTGTGTGACTGTGTGTGTGTGTCTGTGTGCCTGTGTGTGTGTGTGACGTCTGTGTGTGTGCCTGTCTGTGTGTGTGCCTGTGTGTGTGTGTCTGTGTGCCTGTCTGTGTGTGTGTGTCTGTGTCTGTGTGCCTGTTTGTGTGTGTCTGTGTGCCTGTCTGTCTGTGTGTGTGTGTCTGTCTGTGTGCGTGTCTGTGTGTGTGTGTCTGTGTGTGTCTGTCTGTGTGTGTGTGTGTGTGTGTGTCTGTGTGTGTGCGTGTCTGTGTGTGTGTGTCTGTGTGTGTCTGTCTGTGTGTGTGTGTGTGTGTGTGTGTCTGTCTGTGTGTGTGCCTGTCTGTGTGTGTGTGTGCCTGTCTGTGTGCCTGTGTGTGTGTGCCTGTCTGTGTGTGTGCCTGTCTGTGTGTGTGCCTGTCTGTGTGTGTCTGTGTGCCTGTGTGTGTGCCTGTCTGTGTGTGTGCCTGTTTGTGTGTGTGCCTGTCTGTGTGTCTGTGTGTGTGTCTGTGTGGGTGTCTGTGTCTGTGTGTGTGTGTGCCTGTTTGTGTGTGTGCCTGTCTGTGTGTGTCTGTGTGCCTGTGTGTGTGTGACGTCTGTGTGTGTGCCTGTCTGTGTGTGTGCCTGTTTGTGTGTGTGTGTGTGCCTGTCTGTGTGTGTCTGTGTGCCTGTGTGTGTGTGACGTCTGTGTGTGTGCCTGTGTGTGTGTGTGCCTGTTTGTGTGTGTGCCTGTCTGTGTGTGTCTGTGTGCCTGTCTGTGTGTGTGCCTGTGTGTGTCTGTGTCTGTGTGTGTGTGTCTGTGTCTGTGTGGGTGTCTGTGTGTGTGTGTGTGTGTGTGCCTGTTTGTGTGTGTGCCTGTCTGTGTGTGCCTGTGTGTGTGTGTGTGTCTGTGTGTGTCTGTGTCTGTGTGTGTGTGTGTGTGTCTGTCTGTGTGTGTCTGTGTGTGTGCCTGTGTGTGTGTGTGTGCCTGTCTGTGTGTGTGCCTGTTTGTGTGTGTGCCTGTCTGTGTGTGTGTGTCTGTGTGTGTGCCGGGCTGTGTGGGGCTGTGCCTGTCTGTGTGTGTGCCTGTCTGTGTGTGTGCCGGGCTGTGTGGGGCTGTGCCTGTCTGTGTGTGGGGCTGTGTCGTGTGTGGCTGTCTGTGTGTGTGCCTGTCTGTGTGTATGGGGCTGTGTGTGGGGCTGTGTCGTGTGTGGCTGTATACTGATTTTCAGATTGTCTAAGCAAGGTAGGTTTGTTGGTCATGTGTTGAAAGGGGAAACAGGAGATCGTCCGCCGTTCAACTCAAGGTGAGGTGCTGGTTAAATTACTTGGTGCTGGTTGGGTTTTGACTGAATTAGCATTTTAGTTGTCTATTAATAGATTTTTTTGGGAAAATGGTTTCTGTACTGCCTATGTCATTCTATGCAAATATTTGGCTTTAAATTTGTCCTGGGATGAAAGCTTTATAAGTTGGCTGTGATTAGGAAATTTTAAATGCTGCAATGTCGTGTTACATTTCCTTTTTACACGCACACATCCGCCCAACAGTCTAAATTCTACCTCTGTCCACCATATGCAATGTGTTTTAAATGCTGTGCTTTAGCCCATATATTGATTTCACATGAACACCTTGTGCGTGTGTGTATTTATTGCACCTATCTGTTCTGTTTAATGTTCATTTCATATGAAAACACATGGTTATAATTACATGAATACATCTCTGTACAGGGTGTGGTTTTCAACATGCAGCCTTTCTTGATGTATATTTGTAAAGGGAAATCCTGTACCTATTTTGAAGCATTCTATTTTTCTTATTGTGAAATCATTAGATGCCTCGTGTCTCGCGCGCTTCGTCTGCAGCCAAGGTGAGGAGGAGGACGATTCTTCCGATGGCAACGACTCTGGCTAGAGGCTTCCTCCCTGGTATGTAGTCGTAAAGATACAATAATGTTTTCAACTCATTTATATCCCTCAGAATTCTATTGCATGAATGTGTGATGTTTGACTTTTAGATCAACAGCTCGAGATAAGTTATTCATTTTAGTTTTGTGTTGAATTTGTCTTTTTATTAGTGCGTGGCACTGGAGCTCGTCACCGTGTCAAGCCTTGGCCTGTCTCTGCCCGCACTGGGAAGTTCAACCGATTGGATCTCCCTCCTGAGTCTCCAGATAAGCAGGTAAACTTGTCAAAGACCTTTCAGAAAATAATGTATAATTTAGCTGTGGAATATGTTTGGAGTGGAATGACAACTTTTTATTTGTCCTTATTTATAGTTTGTGCTGTTTGTGGGCGACTCGCATCTGCGTGCGTTGGTTGACCGTTACGTGAGGATGCCAGACGGTTGCCTTTCGTTTGGGTTCCTGTCTACGCCTGGGGCGTCTGCCGCTGAGCTCCGCACCGAGTTGCTGAACGCAGACATCCCCAGAACCCCCGACATCGTTTGCTTGCTGGCTCCGAGCAACAACCTCACGGCGACGCCTGGCATCGAAGCGGCTGGAGTTGCCTTCGATGGACTTCTGAGAGCTGCCCGCAGTCGATGGCCTAAGGTAGTTTTTGTGTTACAAAATAAAGTGTATTTTCAAGGCAGACTATTTAACAGAATTGTATAGTGTGTAATCCAAAACTTTTGTGCGGATCAGGTGTTTGTGCTCGATTTCCCTCCCCGGCTGGCGAGTGAATTGACACCGCAACAATTCCTTCGAGAGGAGTTTCGTCGCGTTGCAGCAAAGAACGGTATGTAAAATTGATTAAGAGATAATGTCAGTATAGAATATCTTTGTAGGAAAGCTTTTAGTGTATCAACACCACCTCTTGGTACCACGTGTAAAATATGTATATAGTGTATGGTTTAATATTTGTTTTCTTCTGCAGATGTAAAGTACTGCGTCACAGCTGACCGCTTTCCGCTGGACTCGCGTGCCTTGTGGAGTCGTGATGGGGTAAGTCGTGTTATAACTTGGCACGTGAGAAATTCATGTAATGTCATTTTTATATGGCAAAAGCAGTTTAATTCAATAATAACCCGTGCTTCTCATTATAATAGATCCACCTGAGTGACGATCTGGGGATGCCGCTTCTCGCGAAGCTTCTGTGGCACTTCTCCTTTCTGCAGCTACAGTCACCTCTGCCTGCTACACCTCCGCCTGTGTCTCCTCCCAAGTCACCCCCGACTGTGAGACCCTTTGCTACCACCGTGGTTGTGAAGGGAGAGGTTTCCCGTCCACGTCCCCTTGACCCCTTCAAGGAAACTGTCGTCGGACGTCGCGGAAAGGTAAAAGTTATACAATTTTGAAGAGCTTTAGTTTTAGTTAGGCCACATTTATTGAATACTAATTCCCCCTATGTGTTTATAGCGCAGCCAACCTGAGTCCTGGGATGCGCCTGAGGACTGGGATCAGTCTTCCGTGCGGATCCTTCCTCATGAGGTTTGTACATTGGTATGATAGCTGATAGGAAATTAAACCGTAATGATGCGTACATTTGTTGTTTCATTTAAATGCTATTCCTATAAGACAGGGCAAATGGTCAATGGCTCAATTCTGTTTTTTATTTCTAGGTTTGTGTGCCTCCTCTGGTCCTGAGGGAGTGCTTTGTCGTGCTAAACCCTATCCGGTTTAGCACTGACAAGTTGGCTGCAATGGATCGCATTGTTCCATCCAACCTTGACGTCCCCATGGGGAATCGCTCAAAGGTAATTTGTGTGATTTTAATATTAACTGTTTGTGAGTGCATACATATTAATAGCGCCTGTAATCCTATATGACAAGCTTTACATTGTATGGTACAGATAGTTGCATTGATAACAAATGTGTTATATTTCATTAACTGTTATCATTTCCGTTCTCTTCCATTATGATAGAAACGGAAGGTGGCACATGGAACCACGGCTGTGGTCTCCAAAGGAAAGAAGGCCCGCCTTGAGGTTGGTAATTTCTCAGTGAAATATGTACTTGTTTTTTGGTTGAAACACAGGAACAACTATTTTCTGATTTCGCCTTTAACACAAGAGATAGTCCAACATTCTCTGTGTAGGTATTGTTTTGCCAATGATTTACAATTATTTTCCAGGCACTTCCAACTCCAGCAAGGATTGCCAAACCTTCGAAGCTGGTACCTCCCCCTCGACCTGTTCCAGAAGCTGCTGTACCAGCCACTCTGGAGGGCAGCGTCTTTGTGCCTTCGAGCAAGGTAATTTGCATACAACATGTGATGATTACACACATTCAGTGAATAGAGTGCGGTTCTCTATTCTTTTGATTTTTCTCTAAGTACCCTTTAAGAAAGTGTAGTTTTGTGTTTCCATTTCTCAATTGTAATGTACATATAATTCTTTCTATGTCATTGCAGTTTGCTCAACCGGAGGGGGATGACAAGACTCTGTGTGTTGATGAGTGGCCGCTTCTTCAAACAGAGTTTTGTGAGGTAAAGGAATGGGGGAAAAAGAGCATCTTGTAATAATTTAATGTTTGGGTTTTGTTGTTAAATTTGTATGTAGTGCCACAAAATACAGGCGTGCACAACACTATGTTTGTTACTGTTTTAAATAAACTACATTAGCTGTAAGTTCTTTGAACTGCCCACTTTTCAATTTTCATACAATTGTATCTCTCATGATAATTTTGCTCCCTTACCTCATTGTAGAAGGTGAACCAGCCAGCTGCTCGGGTTGTCTCTGGACAGAGAAAACAAGAGGAGCCAACACCTTGGGGTCCAAAAGTTGCGATGGCCCAGGCTGATAAACCAACAGCCAATGAGACCAGCTTCTTGAGATGTTCAACCAAGGTAATGACAACAATATAAAAAATGATTTGCAAATAAGCAATCAATCTGTTCCAGGATCAGCATCTAGTAACATTTACATTTTTACTTCATAATTACAATCAACATAGTTTAACTGTTTTTAACATGTTCTTGGTAATATCCTCACACTATGAATTGGAAATGTCAAGAAGGTTGGCTGATGAACTTGTTGTGCTCATTTTAATTATTTAAACTGAACTGAAATAAAAGTTTTCTTTGTCCTTAATTCTGTTCACCACAATACACTAAATGTCCCCTTTTCTATGGCTTATGAGTTTGCATGTAGGGGTAAACCTAATTTTTTTAACATTCGTAATGTTTGTAATTGCAGATGACACACATTGAGGACCATGAGCCGTTTGAACCAGCACCTGAGGTCACTGCGAGCAGTCAGCAGGTATGTAATTACTAGTGTAAAAATTGTATACCAACGGGAAAAGCCACAGCTTAAGAGACCCATTTTGTTTTGATGTGTTTATTCTTTTAAAACATTGATATGGTGTAAGTGTGCAGTTCTGACTAATTTGCCTATACTATGTACATTTTCAAATTACTTACTGGGAACCAACATGCTTTTAAAAACACTGAATTGTCATTTCAGCAGAGCCCGCCTGAGGACAATGGCCAGCTTGAAGATCCTCATGTAACACTTGGCAATCAGAAGGTACTTACTTTTAACATGTTATTCCCTGTTCCTTGTGAGTTTTCCTGCCATTTATTAGATCTTGGAAATTAGTTAAAGTAATGTTGATATCATGTACAATTCCGTTTTCCCATTATACACAGCCATGAACTACAGCTGATTGATTCCTAGCCTTTTTTATGAATTCCTTGTTAATTTCGATATAAACTATTGGTCACACTCCTTTTTCATTGAACTACTGTTGTGTTTTTAGGCACCCTGTGATTTCGCACCTGCCAGAGCTGCTACATCAAGTCATATGACTTATGACAACCCTGGGTGTCTTCAAGGATCGTTTGACCAGAGCAGCCACATATTCGGGGAAAATGCAGGTAAGCAGTGTGCTACAAATGGCATAGCGGCGATTATGACCCACACCACCCATAGCGTTCTCAAATGGAAAAAAAAGAACATTCATCATATTCTAAAACAAGGTAATGCCTTGTACACATCTATGCTAGAAAATAAGGAAATCAGTGCAGCCAAACCAGTGGGCATATTTTCATTTCCGAGTTACCCAGACACTGCAAATTCAACAATAAATTATTTAGTTTGGAATATTTTGATGCACTCACTGGAAGTCTTGATCAAAAGGATGATTATGACGCTTCTTTGCAAAACATAGCCATGCCTTTAGAAGAGGCTATTCAGAAGACACTGCTGCAGACAGACACATGCTTGCTCAACATCCTAGGAAGTGTCTGTGCCGTTTTCAAGGTCGAAACTGCTTTTGCAGTTTTCGATCCTCATTCTCGTAGTACTTGGGGTTCGGTTGCACCGGATGGAACCAGCATAGTAGCGCACTATACTACTGTGTATGAGTTATATGACCATATTAAGAACCTTTGCAATTCCTTATATCAAAATCATCCACATGCTTTTGATATCCCAAACAAGGTGTTTGAAGTCACTGGTGTGAAAGCTGTTGAGGTAAACTCACCATTTACTGCACAGCCTGAAGCCAGCACTTCGGCACATGACGGTACTTTGGACACTGACAGTGACTCTGATCTCTGTGTCCTTTCGGTAACAGATAGAAATTCCCTTGCAGTAAACGCGTCTTTTACCCTTGAAACTGTGCAGCCTGTAGCAAACACTACTACATGTGACACAACGGTAAACATTGACAGTGATCCTCCAATTCACACAGAGGGTGCATCAGATGTCTGTTTAATTTCTGTAACAGATAGCCCCAATATAATGTTTACGGGATTTACATTAAGGGAAAAAAACAGTATCTGCAACAAACTGAATATCGTACCAAGTTTAGATCAAAATGTTGTTGTACAAACCTTCGATATGGGACAGCCTGAACCATGCAAAACAACATCCATTGTAGGTGACGGTAATTGTTTCTTTCGTTCTCTTTCGTCTGTAATTAGTGGTTGCGAGTCAAATCACAAGGCCTATAGAAAGGCTGTAGTGAATCACATCTCAAATAATCCCCTTCATTACGTTACTTGTCTAAGACAGCAATTTGCTTCTGTGGAGCAATATCTCAGGGACTCAAAAATGAAATATGTTGGATCTTGGGCAACAGAGTTGGAAATACAAGCTTCTGCAGATTTGCTCTGTGTTGATATTTACACATACAGTCAACAGAAATGGATTACGTTTACGGCGAACATTGAGCCGATTTCACGAAAAGCTATATATCTGAATCACTGCAATGAATGCCATTATGAACCAATTGCATGTGTCAAAGAAAAAACCTCTCTTACATGCTTTAGTTTAACTAGCTTCTGTGAAATGTCGCACCAAATGTCCAATGCAGACCTTGTTTCACCAAGTAAAAAATGTACTGATAAATTAAGACTTCTAAGACAAAAGAAAACATATGCTGAAGACACAGAATATAGGCAACTTAAAAAGCAAAAAACACAACAAAGATATAATTGTGATGAACAGTATCAAGCAAATCGGAAAAATAGCAGTATCGAAAAATATGTAAATAATGAACACTTCAAAGAACAAGTAAAAAACCGCAGTATTGAAAAATATGCTAATAATGAACCGTTCAAAGAACAAGTAAAAACCAGCAGTATTGAAAAATATGCTAATAATCCGGCCCATCGTAACCAGGTGATTGAAAGTATTGTAATCAAATACAGAGATGATCCAGCTTATAAACCCTCTGTAATTGAAAGAAACTGTCAAAGGAAACTTAATCTAACCCTCTTAAAACACAATATTGACTTTGTAATTGAACTCTTCCAAGAAGAGGTCAAACATGGACCAGAACATGTTTGTTGTGTATGTCACAGATTATTGTTCCGAAAGCAAGTTAGATTATGTGACATAACTTCATATGGATCCAAGGCTTCAACTGTGTCAGCAATTGCAAAACAATGCATTACCACAAAATATCTCCATCAATGTGATAACGCATGTTTATCGCCATGCACACTAAAACAGACAGTTGCTGGTAAATTGTGGATATGTTTCAGTTGCAACTCCAAGTTACTCAGTGGTAAGGTTCCCCAGGAGAGCGCTGTGAACAATATGGCATTAGATCCAATTCCGGACGAATTAGGCACACTGAACTCATTAGAACAACACCTGTGCGCATTGAATATTCCCTTTATGCGACTTGTGGCATTGCCACGAGGTTCTCAGAATTCTGTCCATGGGCCGGTGACTTGCGTTCCATCAAACAGCGATGTAGTCACTTCGGTTCTCCCTAGGCTAGAAAATCAAGATTTAATGATCCGAATAAAACTGAAAAGAAAACTTACTTATAAGGGGCATTATCAGTATCAATATGTGCACACTCAAAAAATCCAAAATGCGATAGCCTGTTTAAAGGACATGAATAAATGGTATAAGGACATAGACTTTAACGCAGAATGGGAAAATCCCTTGCCAGAAGATGCATGTTCTGTTTTGAAAGAATGCAACCCAGTTAATGACACTCCATCTGCACCTGAAAGCAGTGACATTACAACTCAATCAGACCAGGTGTCGGATGATGAAGAAGCTGACCACATCTATGAAACTCAAACACACGGGTTACTCTTGGACACATGTTTGCAACCGATTGATATCGCACAAGAAATATTTGATCAGCATTTCGAAAGTGTTTTATCAATAGCTCCAGCTGAGGGCAACAGTCCTGTTAGGCTGCTGACAGATAAGGGCAATGAAGCAAAATGTTTCCCAACTCTTTTCCCCAAAGGGACGGGTACATTCCATGATGCACGGCCCCACAGGCTCACTCTCAGTAGATACATCAACACACGCATCCTAAATGCTGATGGGAGGTTTAGCAGCAACTTGGACTACATTTTCTATGCTCAATATTTATCTGAGGTCAATCAGGTTGTTTCCAAGGTGTCCATAGCATTGAGAAAAGGTTACCATGCAGGGGAATCATTGGCTATAACTTCCGCCATGCTTTCAAACAAAGACTATGTAAGTAATGTCTTAAAAACCGATCTCGGTTACAAGTTCCTTCAACCGATCCGAGGGACTCCAGTTTTTTGGCAAGGTGTACAGAAAAATCTATTTGCTATGGTTCGTCAGCTTGGTGTCCCTACTTGGTTCTGTTCATTTTCATGTGCTGATTTACGCTGGACTGAACTCATCGATGTTTTCATGAGACTACAGAAAATACAGGGAAATGTCAACGACCTGGACTGGTCACAGAGGTGCAATTTACTCAAAACTAATCCGGTTACCGCGGCAAGAATGTTCCAACACAGGTTTCAGACTTTCCTAAATGACGTCATCAAGTCACCAGCTAACCCCATTGGTAAAGTTATCGAGACATTTTTTAGAGTTGAATTCCAACAACGCGGCTCACCCCATACTCATTGTCTGTTCTGGGTAGAAAATGCACCGAAAATAGGCAAAAACACAGACCAAGAAGTCACACAATTTATTGATAAATACATCAGTTGTGAACTCCCGCCAGCAACCGACGCATTGCATGAAGTTGTTTCCAGCGTTCAAAAACACAGCTCCAAGCACTCAAAGAGTTGTAGGAAAAAAGGCACAACATGCAGATTTAACTTTCCACGTCCTCCAAGCAACCACACCTTTCTTTGTAGAAGTAAAATAGACGAGAACCAGGAGGTAACAGACGCTGATCCGATAGACGTCTCTATATTAGAAATGCGAAAAGAAAAAGAGGTGGCTAAAAGTGTCATGACAAGGGTCAAACATGCTCTTTCAAGTCCAGACCTAACCTTCGACACTGTGGATCAGCTATTTGCTTCCATTAACATCACCCAGGAAATGTTTGAAAATGCCTACCGATTGACAACCAATAAAAACGCGGTTGTACACAAACGCAACCCATCAGATGTTTACGTTAATCAATACAACAAAGACCTTTTGCGTTGCTGGGATGCCAACATGGACATACAATATGTCTGTGATGCTTTTGCTTGTGTAGTATACATAATATCCTACATCTCAAAAGCAGAACAAGACATGGGCTTATTGTTACAACATACTCAAAATGAAATGAAAAAACATGGAAATTTAGATGCAAAACAAACACTCAATAAGTTGGGAAGTGTCTTTCTCCACAATCGCGAGGTCTCAGCTCAAGAAAGTGTTTATCGAGTCACAAACATGCATCTCAACGAATGCTCAAGACTGGTCACATTTATCCCTACTGGTGAAAATACCGTCAGAATGAGTTATCCTCTCAGTGTCATTCAAAGCAAAGCAGAACAGGGTGACACATCAACAGACTCGATATGGATGACGAGCATAACGGACCGCTACAAAAACCGCCCCCAGGGCGCAATTTTCCATGATATTTGTATAGCCACATTTGCTTCAAAATACAGAGTTCTGTACGGGAAAGAGCAGCACAGCCAGGGCTCTGTTAAACTGGAAAATAACACTGGCTTTGTTAAGATGAGAACTAGGGGACCTGATGCTGTTGCTAAATACGCTCGTTTCTCACAAACCAAATATCCAGAAAAACACTACCACAGTTTGCTACAATTGTTTTTGCCTCATTATTCAACAGATGAGTTAAAACCTCCACCGTACAACAGTTATGAGCAGTTTTACAGGACCGGTTCCATCACTAACAGCAGCAATACAACGCAAAGTGTTAAGGAAGTTGTAGATTTCAATAGATCCCTGTTTGAAGTAGATGCAGATGAGCTCGACAGATGCCAAGAGGTTGCAGGGCACCGCGGGGCTCACGACGAGGCATGGGCAGACCTTTGCCCTGAATCTGAGTTGGAGCGATTAGAATGTCAGGAGGAGATGTCTAACAACAACGACACAAATCACAATGAAAGAGAAGCCATACCGGACTTGCAGTCGGACGCAAAGGCAACGCTGTCTAAAGAATTTCCCACACACTCGATACAAAGAGCTGAAGGTCTGTCCATTATGCGCACGTTAAACGAACAACAGACTCAAATTTTTTACAAAATCCGCGCATGGTGCCTTGACAAAATCAATGGCAAAAACCCAGACCCGTTTCGCGTATTCATTTCAGGGGGAGCAGGCACGGGAAAGTCGCACCTGATTAAAGCTGTGTACTACGAGTCATGCAGACTCTTTGCAAGAATGTCCATTAATCCAGACGACACTCATGTTTTGCTAGCTGCTCCTACAGGAGTAGCAGCATATAATATCAACGGAAGCACAATACACAGCACCTTTGCTATTACTACCACTGCCAAACTGCCATATCAACCTCTAGGAGATGAAAGAATCAATTCGTTAAGAGCCACCATGAAAGACTTACAAATACTCATTTTGGACGAGGTGAGTATGGTTGATCATAAAATCCTGACGTATGTCCATGGCAGACTACGACAAATAAAGCAACAAGGAGATTATGCATTGTTTGGGAATGTATCAATCATGGCAGTTGGTGACTTCTTCCAGCTCGGCCCTGTAAAGGGAGCACCTCTTTACCACGAGCAATTGGTGACCGATCTGTGGAACAATCATTTCACTCACATTGAGTTGACATTGATAATGCGACAAAAAAACAAAGAGTTTGCTGAAACATTAAATCGTCTTAGAAAACACAGAAAAGGAGACAATCTTTACCAGCGAGATGAAGTCTTGCTAAGACAACGCGAGACCGGCGAGGGGGAACTGAGACAGGACCTTCACATTTTCGCCACAAACGATGAAGTGGCAGCCCATAACACCGCCATGTTACACAAGACGTGTACGGATTTGGTGCAAATTAAAGCTCAAGATTCTCAGAGAAACCCTACCACAGGACAAGTAACAAGAAAAAATAATCCAAAATTTGATAGTCAGACATGTTTAAGCAGAACGTTAATCGTTGGTCCATCAGCTCGCGTAATGCTCATCAAAAATATAGATCTGTCAGATGGATTGGTCAATGGTGTATTCGGTACCGTTTGCAAAATCACCTTTGAAGGGAACGTTCAGTTTCCCAAAACCATTTTGGTTAAGTTTGACAATGACACAATCGGCAGGAAACTGAGGAGTAGGTCTATGTGCTTTGAGCCTCAATTTCAACAAGCAACACCCATAGATGCTGTGGAAGACAAAGTAATGACTGGTGGATCTAGACGCCAATTCCCGTTACGCCTAGCATGGGCCTGTACCATACACAAAGTTCAAGGTTTAACTTTAGAAAGAGCTGTAGTGTCCCTTAAAAGGATATTTGCAGCTGGCCAAGCATACGTAGCATTAAGCCGAGTAACGTGTGAGGAAAACCTTATCATTCAAGACTACGCAGCCAAAGCCTTCTATTCGAAACCAGACATCGACATTTCCCTGCAAAAAATGGAACCATTCATTGCAACTCCACCAGCAGAAATAACTTCAACCCTCAAAATATGCCTCCACAACATTCAAGGTCTATGTCAACACATGGAAGACCTTAAACATGACCAGAGAATCTTGAGTGCTGACATCATTTGCGTGACAGAAACATGGCTGGAGCAAAGCACATCAGTCAGTTCCATTGAAATGCCAGGTTGGACTTTTAATCACAAACTCCGGTCCCAATCCTACCATAACATGACCCAATTCCAAGACTTGGTAAACAAACGGCACGGTGGTGTGGGCTACTATCACAAAGACCACATCACTTGTAACATTATACACATGCCGTGCAGTGACTTGGAAGCCATCATGTTTAATGTTCAGCCTTTGAATTACAATTTCATTGTGCTGTACAAACCGCCATCATATCAACTCGCCTTATTCAAACAAAATCTCGCTTTGGTAATGCAACAATTTAACCAACTTTCAGGAGGAAAGGTAATTATGGGTGACTTCAACGACAATGCCCTTGTTTCTAAATCTGCAGAAAATTTCATGCAACAACAAGGTTACACCCAAATTGTCTCTTCGCCAACAACAGAAAACGACACAACAATTGATCACGTTTACATTCGTGACATTAGTCCCACTGATATCAAAGTGCAAATTCTGTCCACCTACTACTCCGATCATGAGTGCCTCTGTTTAGATTTCCTTCTGTAACTGGTTAGCTCGTTTAGCTCGCAGGTTTTAGCACTACCCAATATTTTTAATGTTTTGTCTGTCTTTTCTATTTATTCAAATAAATAATAAATATTAAATATTATATATTTTTTATTTTTTTTACATTTTCTATTTTTTCTAATAAATCATGAATTTTCGCCCCATTATTTTTTTATGGATTTGCCCCTCTAATGAAAGCCATAGATATGGGGTTTTTTTTAGCACTACCCAATGATTTAAATGTCTTTTCTATTTTTTCTAATCAATAATAAATTTTATCAATTTTTACCTTTTTTTTCAATTTTTTTCTAATAAATAATACATATTATCCATTTTTTACTTTTTGGATTTTAACTTTACATTTTCTCCCCATTTTTTTTAATTTTTATTTTTTATTTGCCCCTCTAATAAAAGCCATAGCTATTTTGGCCCTTTTCAGCATTTTTTCCCTATTCATCTATAACTTACAATTTACAATAAGGGTACATAAATAAGCTATTTGTTAATGCTTAGTTAATAACTCATAGCTAACTAACCATTTCTAAATACTTGCGTAATGCTTGATTAGCATTGACTAAGTCAAACTAACTGTTATCCTTAGTTAATGCTAATCTAAGCATCAACCAAGTGAAACTAACTGTAATGCTTAGTTAATACTTATCTTAGCATTAACTAAGAATTACAGTTACTTTTACTTAGTTAATACTTATCTTGGCATTAACTAAGTAAAACTAACTGTTAGGCTTAGTTAATACTATGGTAAGTATAGTTAACTAAGCATACTTAATGCCTAACCAATCATTACTTCACATTAAATAGTGTTAAATACGCATTAACAAACCATTGATAACATTACGTAAGTATTAGTCCACATATATATGATGTACCCTCATTGTAGTATGTTAACCATGGATTTAGGTTTCCTTTTTATTCAATCTTTAAAATACCATTTGAATTTTTTTGATTTTTCCAAATTTATTTGCCTCTCAAAACCCAACCCCTCGTCCACGTCGTGAGAGGCGGAAACAGTGTGTCTGTATTCCAGGTCCATCCAAGACGCTGTCTGGATGGACCTGGATACATGCTGGCCAACGGGGCTCTGGTAAAGCAAACCAATCAAAACGGTAGCGGACAAGGCGTTTGGGGCAACAACTCCCACACCGAACCTCTCACAGTCAAAACCTTTATATCCACAGGTTCACGGTAGCGTTTTGAACACATGCTTCGCGTTGTGCCGGCGAAACGCACATTTCTTGTTGCGTTGTGCCGGCGAAATGCACACTTCTTGGACCCCTGCATAACTGCTTGCAGTTCTAGTTATTTTTATTATTATACTTCCTACCAAGAAAGTGGGAATACAGCCCATACCGTAAATGTTGCACACACGCCAATTGCATGACTAGATCCAGGTCAGTGAAGACTATGCAGACGACAAAATCCAGACACGCCGGCCACTAGGTGGCGCTATACCAAGGAATACGCGTTTGGGGCTATAACTCCCACACCGAACCTCCCACAGTCCAAAAACTTGTACACACAGATGCACTGGAGTCTGCTGCATCTTTTGGCCTAGGCCACGCCCATTTGCGTCTATGAATATTTTTCGCTAAATCGCGAAAACCGCAAAACTGTTTTTTTCCCTACTCCTCCCACATTTCTTGACCAATCGACACCAAACTTTGCACACGACATCTTCAGACGCACACGCATAGAAATCTTAGACAGTTTTTTGATCCGACCTTCGACGACGAAACGGTAGAGTTTTGAATATTGGTTTATTAGCTAAATTAGACGTGGAAAATTAAAAATCCAAAAAAATCCAAAATTAGACATCGGATCGAGTCCAAATTCTACACACATGTTGGTGCTAACCTTAATGACGTTCGATAAAAATTTCGGAAAATTCCGCCATTAGGGGGCGCAATAAACGAGGAAATTGTATATCTTCTACAAAATTTCGCCGCGAAAACGCTACACTGACTTCTCGCTACTCCTACCACAGTCAAATCCTTTGTATCCACAGGTTCAGGGTAGCGTTTTAAACACATGCTTCGCGTTGTGCCGGCGAAACGCACATTTCTTGTTATTCTTACCTCCCTAAAAGTGGGACCACAGCCCAAACCGTAAATGGTGCCGACACGCGAATTGCATGACTAGATCCAGATCTCTTCGGACTACGCAGACGACAAAATCCAGACACGCCGAACACTAGGTGGCGCTATACCAAGGGAAAACGCGTTTGGGGCTATAACTCCCACACCGAACCTCCCACAGTCAAAAACTTGTACCCACATATCCACTGGAGTCTGCTGCATCTTTTGGCATAGGCCACGCCCATTTGCGTCTGTAATTTTTTTTCGCAAAATCGCGAAAACCGTAAAACTGTTTTTTCGCTACTCCTCCCACATTTCTTGACCAATCAACACCAAACTTTGCACACGACATCTTCAGACAGACACGCAAAGAAATTTTTGAACACTTTTTTGATTTGCCCTTTGACGACGAAACGGTAGCGTTTTGAATATTTGTTTATTAGCTACGTTTTACGTCGAAACGCAAAAAAATTAAAGAATACCAAAATTAAACATCGGATCAAGTCCAAATTTTTGACACATGTCGATGCTACCCCTACTGGCGTTCAGTAAAATAATCGGAATATTTCGCCATAAGGGGGCGCAATAAACGAGGAAATTGTATATCTTCTAATTGGCCAAAGGAATGTTCTTCAAACTATAAGGGAACCATCAAGGGGCAAACCCGAGTCTATATAAAAAATATGGCCAAGAATTATTAATGTGGGCGGGAGTTATTTGGCAAAGGAAAATTGTCTTTGGAAAATTTCGCCACAAGGGGGCGCAAATAAACGACGAAATAATACATCTCCTAACTGGCCAATGGAATGTTCTGAAAACGTGTTTTGGGCTATAACTCCCACACCGAAGCTCCCACAGTCAAAACCTTTATATCCACAGATTCACTGGAGTCAGCTGCATCTTTTGGCACACGCTGTTTCTCAATTTTTGAACACATGCTTCGCGTTGTGCCGGCGAAATGCACACTTCTTGGACCCCTGCATAACTGCTTGCAGTTCTAGTTATTATACTTACCCCCTTGAAAGTGGTACCACAGCCCAAACCGTAAATGGTGCCGACACGCCAATTGCATGACTATATCCAGATCTCTTCGGACTACGCAGACGACAAAATCCAGATACGCCGAACACTAGGTGGCGCTATACCAAGGAATACGCGTTTGCGGCTATAACTCCCACACCGAACCTCCCACATTCAAAACCTTGTACACACAGATTCACTGGAGTCTGCTGCACCTTTTGGCATAGGCCACGCCCATTTGCGTCCATGAATATTTTTCGCTAAATCGCGAAAACCGCAAAACAGTTTTTTCCCTACTCCTCCCACATTTCTTGACCAATCAACACCAAACTTTGCACACGACATCTTCAGACGCACACGCAAAGGAATCATCAACAGTTATTTTATCCGACCTTCGACGACGAAACGGTAGCGTTTTGAATATTTGTTTATTGGCTACGTTTTACGTTGAAACGCAAAAATTCAAAGAATACCAAAAGTAGACGTCGGATCAAGTCCAAATTTAAGACACATGTCGGTGCTACCCTTAATGGCGTTCAATAAAGAATTCGGAATATTTCGCCATTAGGGGGCGCAATAAACGAGGAAATTGTATATCTTCTAATTGGCCAAAGGAATGTTCTTCAAACTATAAGGGAACCATCAAGGGGCAAACCCGAGTCTATATAAAAAATATGCCCAAGAATTAATAATGTAGGCGGGAGTTATTTGGCAAAGGAAAATTGTCTTTGGAAAATTTCGCCAACAGGGCGGCGCCAAAAAACTACGAAATAATATATCTCCTATTTGGCCAATGGAATGTTCTGAAAACGCGTTTTAGGCTATAACTCCCACACCGAAGCTCCCACAGTCAAAAACGTTATACGCACAGATTCACTGGAGTCAGCTGCATCTTTTGGCATAGGCCAGGCTCATTTGAGTCAGTATTTTCTTTATGCAAAATCGCAAAAACAGCTAAACTGCCTTTTCGCTACTCCTCCCACATTTCTTGCCCAATTGACACCAAACTTTGCACACGACATCTTCAGACGCACACTACAAGAAATCAGCAAAACTATTTTGATCCGACCATCGTTGACGAAACGGTAGCGTTTTGAATATATGTTTTGCGTTGCAAATCAGTAAAAACTATTTTGATCCAACCGTCGACGACTAAACGGTAGCGGAAAATGCGTTTGGGGCCGAAACTCCCACACTGAACCTCTCACAGTCAAAACCTTTATATCCACAGGTTGTTCACGGTAGCGTTTTGAATACTTGGTTCGCGTTGTGCCGGCGAAATGCACATTTCTTGTCGCGTTGTGCCGGCGAAATGCACACTTCTTGGACCCCTGCATAACTGCTTGCAGTTCTAGTTAGGGGTCCAAGCCAACAGGTTGGATCCCTATTGTTTTTGTAAGGATTATTATTAGGGGTCCAAGCCAACAGGTTGGATCCCTATTGTTTTTGTAAGGATTTTTATTATTAGGGGTCCAAGCCAACAGGTTGGATCCCTATTGTTTTTGTAAGGATTTTTTTTATTATTATTAGGGGTCCAAGCCAACAGGTTGGATCCCTATTGTTTTTGTAAGGATTATTATTATTATTATTTCGTACGCCTTAGAAGTGGTACCACAGCCCAAACCGTAAATGGTGCACACGCGCCAATTAGATGACTAGATCCAGAATCGGCACCGCTACTAAGATAACAAAATCCAGACACGCCGGTCCCTAGGTGGCGCTATACCAAGGATTACGCGTTTGGGGCTATAACTCCCACACCGAACCTCCCAGAGTCCAAAAACTTGTACACACAGATGCACTGGAGTCTGCTGCATCTTTTGGCCTAGGCCACGCCCATTTGCGTCTATGAATATTTTTCGCAAAATCGCGAAAACCGCAAAACTGTTTTTTCGCTACTCCTCCCACATTTCTTGACCAATTGACACAAAACTTTGCATACGGCATCTTCAGACGCACACGCAAAGAAATCCTAGACACTTTTTTGATCCGACCTTCGACGACGAAACGGTAACGTTTTGAATATTTGCTTATTAGCTAAATTAGACGTGAAAAGTCAAAAATCCAAAGAAATCCAGAATTATACATCGGATCGAGCCCAAATTTTACAGACATGTCGGTGCTAACCTTAAGGACGTTCGATAAAAATATCGGAAAATTTCGCCATTAGGGGGCGCAATAAACGAGGAAATTGTATATCTTCTACAGAATTTCGCTGCGAAAACGCTACACTGACTTCTCGCAACTCCTACCACAGTCAAATCCTTTGTATCCACAGGTTTAGGGTAGCGTTTTAAACACATGCTTCGCGTTGTGCCGGCGAAACGCACATTTCTTGTCGCGTTGTGCCGGCGAAATGCACATTTCTTGGACCCCTGCATAACTGCTTGCAGTTCTAGTTATTATTAGGGGTCCAAGCCAACAGGTTGGATCCCTATTGTTTTTGTAAGGATTTTTTTTATTATTATTAGGGGTCCAAGCCAACAGGTTGGATCCCTATTGTTTTTGTAAGGATTATTAGGGGTCCAAGCCAACAGGTTGGATCCCTATTGTTTTTGTAAGGATTATTATTATTATTATTTCGTACGCCTTAGAAGTGGTACCACAGCCCAAACCGTAAATGGTGCACACGCGCCAATTGCATGACTAGATCCAGAATCGGCACCGCTACTCAGATAACAAAATCCAGACACGCCGGTCCCTAGGTGGCGCTATACCAAGGAATACGCGTTTGGGGCTATAACTTCCACACCGAACCTCCCAGAGTCCAAAAACTTGTACACACAGATGCACTGGAGTCTGCTGCATCTTTTGGCCTAGGCCACGCCCATTTGCGTCTATGAATATTTTTCGCTAAATCGCGAAAACCGCAAAACTGTTTTTTCGCTACTCCTCCCACATTTCTCGCCCGATCAACACCAAACTTTGCACACGACATCTTCAGACGCACACGCAAAGAAATCCTAGACACTTTTTTGATCCGACCTTCGACGACGAAACGGTAGCGTTTTGAATATTTGTTTATTAGCTAAATTAGACGTGAAAAGTCAAGAATCCGAAGAAATCCAGAATTATACATCGGATTGAGCCCAAATTTTACAGACATGTTGGTGCTAACCTTAATGACGTTCGATAAAAATATCGGAAAATTTCGCCATTAGGGGGCGCAATAAACAAGGAAATTGTATATCTTCTACAAAATTTCGCCGCGAAAACGCTACACTGACTTCTCGCTACTCGTACCACAGTCAAATCCTTTGTATCCACAGGTACAGGGTAGCGTTTTGAACACATGCTTCGCGTTGTGCCGGCGAAATGCACATTTCTTGTCGCGTTGTGCCGGCGAAATGCACACTTCTTGGACCCCTGCATAACTGCTTGCAGTTCTAGTTATTATTCTTCCCGCCATAGAAGTGGGACTACAGCCCAAACCGTAAACGGTGCACACACGCCAATTGCATGACTAGATCCAGGTCCGGCACCGCTACTCAGATAACCAAATCCAGACACGCCGGTCCCTAGGTGGCGCTATACCAAGGGAAAATGCGTTTGGGGCTATAACTCCCACACCGAACCTCCCAGAGTCCAAAAACTTGTACACACAGATGCACTGGAGTCTGCTGCATCTTTTGGCCTAGGCCACGCCCATTTGCGTCTATGAATATTTTTCGCAAAATCGCGAAAACCGCAAAACTGTTTTTTCGCTACTCCTCCCACATTTCTTGACCAATCAACACCAAACTTTGCACACAACATCGTCAGACGCACAAGCAAAGAAATCATCAACAGTTTTTTGATCCAACCTTCGACAACGAAACGGTAGAGTTTTGAATATTTGTTTATTAGCTAAATTAGACGTGGAAAATTAAAAATCCAAAAAAATCCAAAATTAGACATCGGATCGAGTCCAAATTCTACAAACATGTTGGTGCTAACCTTAATGATGTTCGATAAAAATGTCGGACAATTTCGCCGTTAGGGGGCGCAATAAACGAGGAAATTGTATATCTTCTACAAAATTTCGCCGCGAAAACGCCACACTGACTCCTCGCTACTCCTACCACAGTCAAATCCTTTGTATCCACAGGTTCAGGGTAGCGTTTTGAACACATGCTTCGCGTTGTGCCGGCGAAATGCACATTTCTTGTCGCGTTGTGCCGGCGAAATGCACACTTCTTGGACCCCTGCATAACTGCTTGCAGTTCTAGTTATTATTATTTTTATACTTACCCCCCTAAAAGTGGTACCACAGCCCAAACCGTAAATGGTGCACACACGCCAATTACATGACTAGATCCAGATCTCTTCGGACTACGCAGACGACAAAATCCAGACATGCCGGCCACTAGGTGGCGCTATACCAAGGAATACGCGTTTGGGGCTATAACTCCCACACCGAACCTCCCACAGTCCAAAAACGTGTACACACAGATGCACTGGAGTCTGCTGCATCTTTTGGTCTAGGCCACGCCCATTTGCGTCAATGAATATTTTTCGCTAAATCGCGAAAACCGCAAAACTGTTTTTTCGCTACTCCTCGCACATTTCTTGACCAATCAACACCAAACTTTGCACACGGCATCTTCAGACGCACACGCAAAGAAATTATATACACTTTTTTGATCCGACCTTCGACGACGAAACGGTAGAGTTTTGAATATTCTTTTATTAGCTAAATTAGACGTGGAAAATTAAAAAACCAAAGAATTCCAAAATTAGACATCGGATCGAGTCCAAATTTTAGACACATGTTGGTGCTAACCTTAATGACCTTCGATAAAAATTTCGGAAAATTTCGCCATTAGGGGGCGCAATAAACGAGGAAATTGTATATCTTCTACAAAAATTTCGCCGCGAAAACGCTACACTGACTTCTCGCTACTCCACAGGTTCAGGGTAGCGTTTTGAACACATGCTTCGCGTTTTTCCGGCGAAATGCACATTTCTTGTCGCGTTGTGCCGGCGAAATGCACACTTCTTGGACCCCTGCATAACTGCTTGCAGTTCTAGTTAGGGGTCCAAGCCAACAGGTTGGATCCCTATTGTTTTTGTAAGGATTTTTTTTATTATACTTCCTACCAAGAAAGTGGTACCACAGCCCAGACCGTAAATGGTGCCGACATGCCAATTGCATGACTAGATCCAGGTCCGTGAAGACTATTCAGACGACAAAATCCAGACACGCCGGTCACTAGGTGGCGCTATACCAAGGAATACGCGTTTGGGGCTATAACTCCCACACCGAACCTCCCACAGTCAAAAACTTGTACCCACATATTCACTGGAGTCTGCTGCATCTTTTGCCATAGGCCACGCCCATTTGCGTCTATAATTTTTTTTCGCAATATCGCGAAAACCGAAAAACTGTTTTTTCCCTACTACTCCCACATTTCTTGACCAATCGACACCAAACTTTGCACACGACATCTTCAGACGCACGCGCAAAGAAATTATCGGACAATTTTTTGATCCGACCTTCGTTGACGAAACGGGAGCGTTTTGAATATTGGTTTATGAGCTAAATTAGACGTGGAAAATCAAAAATCCAGAAAAATCCAAAAGTAGACATCGGAACGAGTCCAAATTTTACAGACATGTTCGTGCTAACCTTAATGCCGTTCGATAAAAAAATCGGAAAATTTCTCCATTAGGGGGTGCCATAAACGAGGAAATTGTATATCTTCTAAAAAATTTTGCTGCGAACTGACTTCTCGCTACTCCTACCACAGTCAAATCCTTTGTATCCACAGGTTCAGGGTAGCGTTTTGAACACATGCTTCGCGTTGTGCCGGCGAAACGCACATTTCTTGTCGCGTTGTGCCGGCGAAATGCACACTTCTTGGACCCCTGCATAACTGCTTGCAGTTCTAGTTATTATACTTCCTACCAAGAAAGTGGGAATACAGCCCATACCGTAAATGTTGCACACACGCCAATTGCATGACTAGATCCAGGTCAGTGAAGACTATGCAGACGACAAAATCCAGACACCCCGGCCACTAGGTGGCGCTATACCAAGGAATACGCGTTTGGGGCTATAACTCCCACACCGAACCTCCCACAGTCCAAAAACTTGTACACACAGATGCACTGGAGTCTGCTGCATCTTTTGGCCTAGGCCACGCCCATTTGCGTCCATGAATATTTTTCGCTAAATTGCGAAAACCGCAAAACTGTTTTTTCGCTACTCCTCGCACATTTCTTGACCAATCAACACCAAACTTTGCACACGGCATCTTCAGACGCACACGCAAAGAAATCATATACAGTTTTTTGATCCGACCTTTGAGGACGAAACGGTAGAGTTTTGAATATTGGTTTATTAGCTAAATTAGACGTGGAATATCAAAAATCCAAAGAAATCCAAAATTAGACATCGGATCGATTCCAAATTTTACACACATGTTGGTGCTAACCTTATTGTCGTTCGATAAAAAAATCGGAAAATTTCGCCATTAGGGGGCGCCATAAACGAGGAAATTGTATATCTTCTACAAAATTTCACCGCGAAAACGCTACACTGACTTCTCGCTACTCCTACCACAGTCAAATCCTTTGTATCCACAGGTTCAGGGTAGCGTGTGCCGGCGAAACGCACATTTCGTGTCGCGTTGTGCCGGCGAAATGCACACTTCTTGGACCCCTGCATAACTGCTTGCAGTTCTAGTTATTATTAGGGGTCCAAGCCAACAGGTTGGATCCCTATTGTTTTTCTAAGGATTTTTCCTATTATTATTCTTCCCCCCGTACTTGTTGGACTACAGCCCAAACCGTAAATGGTGCACACGCGCCAATTGCATGACTAGAACCAGTACCGGCACCGCTACTCAGATAACCAAATCCAGACATGCCGGCCACTAGGTGGCGCTATACCAAGATGAAACACGTTTGGGACTATAACTCCGACACCGAACCTCCCAGAGTCCAAAAACTTGTACACACAGATGCACTGGAGTCTGCTGCATCTTTTGGCCTAGGCCACGCCCATTTGCGTCCATGAATATTTTTCGCTAAATCGCGAAAACCGCAAAACTGTTTTTTCCCTACTCCTCCCACATTTCTTGATCAATCGACACCAAACTTTGCACACGACATCTGCAGACGCACACGCAAAGAAATCATATATACTTTTTTGATCCGACCTTCGACGACGAAACGGTAGCGTTTTGAATATTTGTTTATTAGCTAAATTAGACGTGGAAAATCAAAAATCAAAAAAAATCCTAAATTAGACATCGGATCGAGTCCAAATTTTACACACATGTCGGTGCTAACCTTAATGACGTTCGATAAAAAATGCGGAAATTTTCGCCATAAGGGGGCGCAATAAACGAGGAAATTGTATATCTTCTACAAAATTTCGCCGCAAAAACGCTACACTGACTTCTCGCTACTCCTACCACAGTCAAATCCTGGTTCAGGTTCAGGGTAGCGTTTTGAACACATGCTTCGCGTTGTGCCGGCGAAATGCACATTTCTTGTCGCGTTGTGCCGGCGAAATGCACACTTCTTGGACCCCTGCATAACTGCTTGCAGTTCTAGTTAGGGGTCCAAGCCAACAGGTTGGATCCCTATTGTTTTTGTAAGGATTTTTTTTATTAGGGGTCCAAGCCAACAGGTTGGATCCCTATTGTTTTTGTAAGGATTATTATTATTTCGTACGCCTTAGAAGTGGTACCACAGCCCAAACCGTAAATGGTGCACACGCGCCAATTGCATGACTAGATCCAGAATCGGCACCGCTACTCAGATAACAAAATCCAGACACGCCGGTCCCTAGGTGGCGCTATACCAAGGAATACGCGTTTGGGGCTATAACTTCCACACCGAACCTCCCAGAGTCCAAAAACTTGTACACACAGATTCACTGGAGTCTGCTGCATCTTTTGGCCTAGGCCACGCCCATTTGCGTCTATGAATATTTTTCGCTAAATCGCGAAAACCGCAAAACTGTTTTTTCGCTACTCCTCCCACATTTCTCGCCCGATCAACACCAAACTTTGCACACGACATCTTCAGACGCACACGCAAAGAAATCCTAGACACTTTTTTGATCCGACCTTCGACGACGAAACGGTAGCGTTTTGAATATTTGTTTATTAGCTAAATTAGACGTGAAAAGTCAAAAATCCGAAGAAATCCAGATTTATACATCGGATCGAGCCCAAATTTTACAGACATGTTGGTGCTAACCTTAATGACGTTCGATAAAAATATCGGAAAATTTCGCCATTAGGGGGCGCAATAAACAAGGAAATTGTATATCTTCTAAAAAATTTCGCCGCGTAAAACGCTACACTGACTTCTCGCTACTCCTACCACAGTCAAATCCTTTGTATCCACAGGTTCAGGGTAGCGTGTGCCGGCGAAACGCACATTTCTTGTCGCGTTGTGCCGGCGAAATGCACACTTCTTGTTAGGGGTCCAAGCCAACAGGTTGGATCCCTATTGTTTTTGTAAGGATTATTATTCCTATACTTGCCCCCCTAAAAGTGATACCACAGCCCAAACCGTAAGTGGTGCCGACACGCGAATTGCATGACTAGATCCAGGTCTGTGATGTGTACGCAGACGACAAAATCCAGACACGCCGGCCACTAGGTGGCGCTATACCAAGGAATACGCGTTTGGGGCTATAACTCCCACACCGAACCTCCCAGAGTCCAAAAACTTGTACACACAGATGCACTGGAGTCTGCTGCATCTTTTGGCATAGGCCACGCCCATTTGCGTCCATAATTTTTTTTCGCAAAATCGCGAAAACCGCTAAACTGTATTTTCGCTACTCCTCCCACATTTTTGGACCAATCAACACCAAACTTTGCACACGGCATCTTCGGACGCACACGCAAAGAATTGATAGACAGTTTTTTGATCCGACCTTCGACGACGAAACGGTAGAGTTTTGAATATTTGTTTATTAGCTACGTTTTACGTCGAAACGCAAAAATTCAAAAAATACCAAAATTAGACATCGGATCAAGTCCGAATTTTACACACATGTTGGTGCTAACCTTAATGTCGTTCGATAAACATTTCGGAAAATTTCGCCATTAGGGGGCGCAATAAACGAGGAAATTGTATATCTTCTACAAAATTTCGCCGCGAAAACGCCACACTGACTTCTCGCTACTCCTACCACAGTCAAATACTTTGTATCCACAGGTTCAGGGTAGCGTTTTAAACACATGCTTTGCGTTGTGCCGGCGAAACGCACATTTCTTGTCGCGTTGTGCCGGCGAAATGCACACTTCTTGGACCCCTGCATAACTGCTTGCAGTTCTAGTTATTATTATTATTATTATTCCCCCCTAGAAGTGGGTCCACAGCCCAAACCGTAAATGGTGCCGACAAGCCAATTGCATGACTAGATCCAGGGCCCTGAGTTCTAAGCAGACGACCAAATCCAGACACGCCGGCCACTAGGTGGCGCTATACCAAGGAAAGACGCGTTTGGGGCTATAACTCCCACACCGAACCTCCCACAGTCCAAAAACTTGTACACACAGATGCACTGGAGTCTGCTGCATCTTTTGGCCTAGGCCACGCCCATTTGCGTCTATGAATATTTTTCGCTAAATCGCGAAAACCGCAAAACTGTTTTTTCGCTACTCCTCGCACATTTCTTGACCAATCAACACCAAACTTTGCACACGGCATCTTCAGACGCACACGCAAAGAAATCATATACAGTTTTTTGATCCGACCTTTGAGGACGAAACGGTAGAGTTTTGAATATTTGTTTATTAGCTAAATTAGACGTGGAATATCAGAAATCCAAAGAAATCCAAAATTAGACATCGGATCGATTCCAAATTTTACACACATGTTGGTGCTAACCTTATTGTCGTTCGATAAAAAAATCGGAAAATTTCGCCATTAGGGGGCGCCATAAACGAGGAAATTGTATATCTTCTACAAAATTTCACCGCGAAAACGCTACACTGACTTCTCGCTACTCCTACCACAGTCAAATCCTTTGTATCCACAGGTTCAGGGTAGCGTGTGCCGGCGAAACGCACATTTCGTGTCGCGTTGTGCCGGCGAAATGCACACTTCTTGGACCCCTGCATAACTGCTTGCAGTTCTAGTTATTAGGGGTCCAAGCCAACAGGTTGGATCCCTATTGTTTTTGTAAGGATTTTTCCTATTATTATTCTTCCCCCCGTACTTGTTGGACTACAGCCCAAACCGTAAAAGGTGCACACGCGCCAATTGCATGACTAGAACCAGTACCGGCACCGCTACTCAGATAACCAAATCCAGACATGCCGGCCACTAGGTGGCGCTATACCAAGGAGAAACACGTTTGGGACTATAACTCCCACACCGAACCTCCCAGCGTCCAAAAACTTGTACAGACAGATGCACTGGAGTCTGCTGCATCTTTTGGCCTAGGCCACGCCCATTTGCGTCTATGAATATTTTTCGCTAAATCGCGAAAACCGCAAAACTGTTTTTTTCGCTACTCCTCCCACATTTCTCGCCCGATCACCACCAAACTTTGCACATGGCATCTTCAGACGCACACGCAAAGAAATCATAGACAGTTTTTTGATCCGACCTTCGACGACGAAACGGTAGAGTTTTGAATATTTGTTTATTAGCAAAATTAGACGTGGAAAATTAAAAATCCAAAGAAATCCAAAATTAGACATCGGATCGAGTCCAAACTCTACACACATGTTGGTGCTAACCTTAATGACGTTCGATAAAAATTTCGGAAAATTTCACCAATGGGGGCGCAATAAACGAGGATATTGTATATCTTCTACAAAATTTCGCCGCGAAAACGCTACACTGACTTCTCGCTACTCATACCACAGTCAAATCCTTTGTATCCACAGGTTCAGGGTAGCGTTTTGAACACATGCTTCGCGTTGTGCCGGCGAAATGCACACTTCTTGGACCCCTGCATAACTGCTTGCAGTTCTAGTTAGGGGTCCAAGCCAACAGGTTGGATCCCTATTGTTTTTGTAAGGATTATTATTATACTTACAGGCTTGAAAGTGGGACCACAGCCCAAACCGTAAATGGTGCACACGCGCCAATTGCATGACTAGACCCAGAATCGGCACCGCTACTCAGATAACAAAATCCAGACACGCCGGTCCCTAGGTGGCGCTATACCAAGGAATACGCGTTTGGGGCTATAACTCCCACACCGAACCTCCCACAGTCCAAAAACTTGTACACACAGATGCACTGGAGTCTGCTGCATCTTTTGGCCTAGGCCACGCCCATTTGCGTCAATGAATATTTTTCGCTAAATCGCGAAAACCGCAAAACTGTTTTTTCCCTACTCCTCCCACATTTCTTGACCAATCGACACCAAACTTTGCACACGACATCTTCAGACGCACACGCAAAGGAATTGTATACAGTTTTTTGATCCGACCTTCGACGACGAAACGGTAGCGTTTTGAATATTTGTTCATTAGCTAAATTAGACGTGGAAAATCAAAAATCCCAAAAAAATCAGAATTCGACATCGGATCAAGTCCAAATTTTAGACACATGTCGGTGCTACCCTTAATGGCGTTCAATAAAAAAATCGGAATATTTCGCCATTAGGGGGCGCAATAAACGAGGAAATTGTATATCTTCTACAAAATTTCGCCGCGAAAACGCTACACTGACTTCTCGCTACTCCTACCACAGTCAAATCCTTTGTATCCACAGGTTGAGGGTAGCGTTTTGAACACATGCTTCGCGTTGTGCCGGCGAAATGCACATTTCTTGTCGCGTTGTGCCGGCGAAATGCACACTTCTTGGACCCCTGCATAACTGCTTGCAGTTCTAGTTATACTTACAGGCTTGAAAGTGGGACCACAGCCCAAACCGTAAATGGTGCACACGCGCCAATTGCATGACTAGACCCAGAATCGGCACCGCTACTCAGATAAAAAAATCCAGACACGCCGGTCCCTAGGTGGCGCTATACCAAGGAATACGCGTTTGGGGCTATAACTCCCACACCGAACCTCCCACAGTCCAAAAACTTGTACACACAGATGCACTGGAGTCTGCTGCATCTTTTGGCCTAGGCCACGCCCATTTGCGTCCATGAATATTTTTCGCTAAATCGCGAAAACCGCAAAACTGTTTTTTCCCTACTCCTCCCACATTTCTTGACCAATCGACACCAAACTTTGCACACGACATCTTCAGACGCACACGCAAAGGAATCGTATACAGTTTTTTGATCCGACCTTCGACGACGAAACGGTAGCGTTTTGAATATTTGTTCATTAGCTAAATTAGACGTGGAAAATCAAAAATCCCAAAAAAATCAGAATTCGACATCGGATCAAGTCCAAATTGTAGACACATGTCGGTGCTACCCTTAATGGCGTTCAATAAAAAAATCGGAATATTTCGCCATTAGGGGGCGCAATAAACGAGGAAATTGTATATCTTCTACAAAATTTCGCCGCGAAAACGCTACACTGACTTCTCGCTACTCCTACCACAGTCAAATCCTTTGTATCCACAGGTTGAGGGTAGCGTTTTGAACACATGCTTCGCGTTGTGCCGGCGAAATGCACATTTCTTGTCGCGTTGTGCCGGCGAAATGCACACTTCTTGGACCCCTGCATAACTGCTTGCAGTTCTAGTTATTCTTACCCCCCTAAAAGTGGGACCACAGCCCAAACCGTAAATGGTGCCGACACGCGAATTGCATGACTAGATCCAGATCTGTTCGGACTAAGCAGACGACAAAATCCAGACGCGCCGGTCACTAGGTGGCGCTATACCAAGGAATACGCGTTTGGGGCTATAACTCCCACACCGAACCTCCCACAGTCAAAAACTTGTACCCACATATTCACTGGAGTCTGCTGCATCTTTTGGCCTAGGCCACGCCCATTTGCGTCTATGAATATTTTTCGCTAAATCGCGAAAACCGCAAAAATGTTTTTTCGCTACTCCTCGCACATTTCTTGACCAATCAACACCAAACTTTGCACACGGCATCTTCAGACGCACACGCAAAGAAATCATATACAGTTTTTTGATCCGACCTTCGACGACGAAACGGTAGAGTTTTGAATATTCTTTTATTAGCTAAATTAGACGTGGAAAATTAAAAAAACAAAAAATTCCAAAATTAGACATCGGATCGAGTCCAAATTTTAGACACATGTTGGTGCTAACCTTATTGACCTTCGATAAAAATTTCGGAAAATTTCGCCATTAGGGGGCGCAATAAACGAGGAAATTGTATATCTTCTACAAAAATTTCGCCGCGAAAACGCTACACTGACTTCTCGCTACTCCACAGGTTCAGGGTAGCGTTTTGAACACATGCTTCGCGTTTTTTCCGGCGAAATGCACATTTCTTGTCGCGTTGTGCCGGCGAAATGCACACTTCTTGGACCCCTGCATAACTGCTTGCAGTTCTAGTCTTATTAGGGGTCCAAGCCAACAGGTTGGATCCCTATTGTTTTTGTAGGGATTTTTCTTATTAGGGGTCCAAGCCAACAGGTTGGATCCCTATTGTTTTTGTAAGGATTATTATTCCTATACTTGCCCCCCTAAAAGTGATACCACAGCCCAAACCGTAAATGGTGCCGACACGCGAATTGCATGACTAGATCCAGATCTGTTCGGACTAAGCAGACGACAAAATCCAGACGCGCCGGTCACTAGGTGGCGCTATACCAAGGAATACGCGTTTGGGGCTATAACTCCCACACCGAACCTCCCACATTCAAAACCTTGTACACACAGATGCACTGGAGTCTGCTGCATCTTTTGGCATAGGCCACGCCCATTTGCGTCTATGAATATTTTTCGCAAAATCGCGAAAACCGCAAAACAGTTTTTTCCCTACTCCTCCCACATTTTTTGACCAATCAACACCAAACTTTGCACACGACATCTTCAGACGCACACGCAAAGAAATTATCGGACAGTTTTTTGATCCGACCGTCGACGACGAAACGGTAGCGTTTTGAATATTGGTATATTAGCTAAATTAGACGTGGAAAATCAAAAATCCAGAAAAATCCAAAGGTAGACATCGGAACGAGTCCAAATTTTACAGACATGTTGGTGCTAACCTTAATGTCGTTCAATAAAATTTTCGGAATATTTCGCCATTAGGGGGCGCAATAAACGAGGAAATTGTATATCTTCTTATTGGCCAAAGGAATGTTCTTCAAACTCAAAGGAAACCATCAAGGGGCAAACCCGAGTCTATATAAAAAATATGGCCAAGAATTATTAATGTGGGCGGGAGTTATTTGGCAAAGGAAAATTGTCTTTGGAAAATTTCGCCACAAGGGGTCGCAAATAAACGACGAAATAATATATCTCCTAACTTGCCAATGGAATGTTCTGAAATGCGTTTTGGGCTATAACTCCCACACCGAAGCTCCCACAGTCAAAACCTTTCTATCCACAGATTCACTGGAGTCAGCTGCATCTTTTGGCACACGCTGTTTCTCAATTTTTGAACACATGCTTCGCGTTGTGCCGGCGAAATGCACACTTCTTGGACCCCTGCATAACTGCTTGCAGTTCTAGTTATTATTATTCCCCCCTAGAAGTGGGTCCACAGCCCAAACCGTAAATGGTGCCGACACGCCAATTGCATGACTAGATCCAGGGCCCTGAGTTCTAAGCAGACGACCAAATCCAGACACGCCGGCCACTAGGTGGCGCTATACCAAGGAAAGACGCGTTTGGGGCTATAACTCCCACACCGAACCTCCCACATTCAAAACCTTGTACACACAGATTCACTGGAGTCTGCTGCATCTTTTGGTATAGGCCACGCCCATTTGCGTCTATGAATATTTTTCGCTAAATCGCGAAAACCGCAAAACTGTTTTTTCGCTACTCCTCGCACATTTCTTGACCAAACAACACCAAACTTTGCACACGGCATCTTCAGACGCACACGCAAAGAAATCATATACAGTTTTTTGATCCGACCTTCGACGACGAAACGGTAGAGTTTTGAATATTCTTTTATTAGCTAAATTAGACGTGGAAAATTAAAAAACCAAAAAATTCCAAAATTAGACATCGGATCGAGTCCAAATTTTAGACACATGTTGGTGCTAACCTTATTGACCTTCGATAAAAATTTCGGAAGATTTCGCCATTAGGGGGCGCAATAAACGAGGAAATTGTATATCTTCTACAAAAATTTCGCCGCGAAAAAGCTACACTGACTTCTCGCTACTCCACAGGTTCAGGGTAGCGTTTTGAACACATGCTTCGCGTTTTTCCGGCGAAATGCACATTTCTTGTCGCGTTGTGCCGGCGAAATGCACACTTCTTGGACCCCTGCATAACTGCTTGCAGTTCTAGTTATTATTATTATTATACTTACCCCCCTAAAAGTGGTACCACAGCCCAAACCGTAAATGCTGCACACACGCCAATTACATGACTAGATCCAGATCTCTTCGGACTACGCAGACGACAAAATCCAGACATGCCGGCCACTAGGTGGCGCTATACCAAGGAATACGCGTTTGGGGCTATAACTCCCACACCGAACCTCCCACAGTCCAAAAACTTGTACACACAGATGCACTGGAGTCTGCTGCATCTTTTGGCCTAGGCCACGCCCATTTGCGTCCATGAATATTTTTCGCTAAATCGCGAAAACCGCAAAACTGTTTTTTTCGCTACTCCTCGCACATTTCTTGACCAATCAACACCAAACTTTGCACACGGCATCTTCAGACGCACACGCAAAGAAATCATATACAGTTTTTTGATCCGACCTTCGACGACGAAACGGTAGAGTTTTGAATATTATTTTATTAGCTAAATTAGACGTGGAAAATTAAAAAAACAAAAAATTCCAAAATTAGATATCGGGTCGTTTCCAAATGTTAGACACATGTTGGTGCTAACCTTAATGACCTTGGATAAAAATTTCGGAAAATTTCGCCATTAGGGGGCGCAATAAACGAGGAAATTGTATATCTTCTACAAAAATTTCGCCGCGAAAACGCTACACTGACTTCTCGCTACTCCACAGGTTCAGGGTAGCGTTTTGAACACATGCTTCGCGTTTTTCCGGCGAAATGCACATTTCTTGTCGCGTTGTGCCGGCGAAATGCACACTTCTTGGACCCCTGCATAACTGCTTGCAGTTCTAGTTATTATTATTCCCCCCTAGAAGTGGGTCCACAGCCCAAACCGTAAATGGTGCCGACACGCCAATTGCATTACTAGATCCAGGGCCCTGAGTTCTAAGCAGACGACCAAATCCAGACACGCCGGCCACTAGGTGGCGCTATACCAAGGAAAGACGCGTTTGGGGCTATAACTCCCACACCGAACCTCCCACATTCAAAACCTTGTACACACAGATTCACTGGAGTCTGCTGCATCTTTTGGCATAGGCCACGCCCATTTGCGTCTATAATTTTTTTTCGCAAAATCGCGAGAACCGCAAAACTGTTTTTTCGCTACTCCTCCCACATTTCTTTACCAATTGACACAAAACTTTGCACACGGCATCTTCAGACGCACACGCAAAGAAATCATCAACAGTTTTTTGATCCGACCTTCGACGACGAAACGGTCGCATTTTGAATATTGGAATATTAGCTAAATTAGACGTGGAAAATCAAAAATCCAAAAAAATCCAAAATCAGACATCGGATCGAGTCCAAATTGTACAGACATGTTGGTGCTAACCTTATTGTCGTTCGATAAAAATTCCGGAATTTTTCGCCATTAGGGGGCGCAATAAACGAGGAAATTGTATATCTTCTAATTGGCCCAAGGAATGTTCTTCAAACTATACGGAAACCATCAAGGGGGAAACCCGAGTCTATATAAAAAATATGGCCAAGAATTATTAATGTGGGCGGGAGTTATTTGGAAAAGGAAAATTGTCTTTGGAAAATTTCGCCAACAGGGCGGCGCCAAAAAACGACGACATTGTATATCTCCTATTTGGCCAATGGAATGTTCTGTAAACGCGTTTTGGGCTATAACTTCCACACCGAAGCTCCCACAGTCAAAACCTTTGTATCCACAGATTCACTGGAGTCAGCTGCATCTTTTGTCATACGCCGTTCCTCAACTTCGAACACATGCTTCGCGTTGTGCCGGCGAAATGCACACTTCTTGGACCCCTGCATAACTGCTTGCAGTTCTAGTTATTATACTTCCCGCGCTAAAAGTGGGTCCACAGCCCAAACCGTAAATGGTGCCGACACGCCAATTGCATGACTAGATCCAGGTCCGGCACCGCTACTCAGATGACAAAATCCAGGCACGCCGGCCACTAGGTGGCGCTATACCAAGGGAAAATGCGTTTGGGGCTATAACTCCCACACCGAACCTCCCACATTCAAAACCTCGTACACACAGATTCACTGGAGTCTGCTGCATCTTTTGGCATAGGCCACGCCCATTTGCGTCTATAATTTTTTTTCGCAAAATCGCGAAAACCGCAAAACTGTTTTTTCGCTACTCCTCCCACATTTCTTGACCAATCGACACAAAACTTTGCACACGACATCTTCAGACGCACACGCAAAGGAATCATATACAGTTTTTTGATCCGACCTTCGACGACGAAACGATAGCATTTTGAATATTGGTATATTAGCTAAATTAGACGTGGAAAATCAAAAATACAAAAAAATCCAAAATTAGACATCGGATCGAGTCCAAATTCTACACACATGTTGGTGCTAACCTTAATGACGTTCGATAAAAATTTCGGAAATTTCCGCCATTAGGGGGCGCAATAAACGAGGAAATTGTATATCTTCTACAAAATTTCGCCGCAAAAACGCTACACTGACTTCTCGCTACTCCTACCACAGTCAAATCCTTTGTATCCACAGGTTCAGGGTAGCGTTTTGAACACATGCTTCGCGATGTACCGGCGAAATGCACATTTCTTGTCGCGTTGTGCCGGCGAAATGCACACTTCTTGGACCCCTGCATAACTGCTTGCAGTTCTAGTTATTATTATTCCCCCCTAGAAGTGGGTCCACAGCCCAAACCGTAAATGGTGCCGAAACGCCAATTGCATGACTAGATCCAGGTCCCTGAGTTCTAGGTAGACGACAAAATCCAGACACGCCGGCCACTAGGTGGCGCTATACCAAGGAAAGACGCGTTTGGGGCTATAACTCCCACACCGAACCTCCCACAGTCCAAAAACTTGTACACACAGATGCACTGGAGTCTGCTGCATCTTTTGGTCTAGGCCACGCCCATTTGCGTCTATAATTTTTTTTCGCAAAATCGCGAAAACCGCAAAACTGTTTTTTCGCTACTCCTCCCACATTTCTTGACCAATCGACACAAAACTTTGCACACGACATCTTCAGACGCACACGCAAAGGAATCATATACAGTTTTTTGATCCGACCTTCGACGACGAAACGATAGCATTTTGAATATTGGTATATTAGCTAAATTAGACGTGGAAAATTAAAAATCCAAAAAAATCCAAAATTAGACATCGGATCGAGTCCAAATTCTACACACATGTTGGTGCTAACCTTAATGACGTTCGATAAAAATTTCGGAAAATTTCGCCATTAGGGGGCGCAATAAACGAGGAAATTGTATATCTTCTACAAAATTTCGCCGCGAAAACGCTACACTGACTTCTCGCTACTCCTACCACAGTCAAATCCTTTTGTATCCACAGGTTCAGGGTAGCGTTTTCAACACATGCTTCGCGTTGTGCCGGCGAAATGCACATTTCTTGTCGCGTTGTGCCGGCGAAATGCACACTTCTTGGACCCCTGCATAACTGCTTGCAGTTCTAGTTAGGGGTCCAAGCCAACAGGTTGGATCCCTATTGTTTTTGTAAGGATTTTTCCTATTATTATTCTTCCCCCCGTACTTGTTGGACTACAGCCCAAACCGTAAAAGGTGCACACGCGCCAATTGCATGACTAGAACCAGTACCGGCACCGCTACTCAGATAACCAAATCCAGACATGCCGGCCACTAGGTGGCGCTATACCAAGGAGAAACACGTTTGGGACTATAACTCCCACACCGAACCTCCCAGCGTCCAAAAACTTGTACAGACAGATGCACTGGAGTCTGCTGCATCTTTTGGCCTAGGCCACGCCCATTTGCGTCTATGAATATTTTTCGCTAAATCGCGAAAACCGCAAAACTGTTTTTTCGCTACTCCTCCCACATTTCTCGCCCGATCACCACCAAACTTTGCACATGGCATCTTCAGACGCACACGCAAAGAAATCATAGACAGTTTTTTGATCCGACCTTCGACGACGAAACGGTAGAGTTTTGAATATTTGTTTATTAGCAAAATTAGACGTGGAAAATTAAAAATCCAAAGAAATCCAAAATTAGACATCGGATCGAGTCCAAACTCTACACACATGTTGGTGCTAACCTTAATGACGTTCGATAAAAATTTCGGAAAATTTCACCAATGGGGGCGCAATAAACGAGGATATTGTATATCTTCTACAAAATTTCGCCGCGAAAACGCTACACTGACTTCTCGCTACTCATACCACAGTCAAATCCTTTGTATCCACAGGTTCAGGGTAGCGTTTTGAACACATGCTTCGCGTTGTGCCGGCGAAATGCACACTTCTTGGACCCCTGCATAACTGCTTGCAGTTCTAGTTAGGGGTCCAAGCCAACAGGTTGGATCCCTATTGTTTTTGTAAGGATTTTTCTTATTATTATTATACTTCCCGCCTTGAAAGTGGGCCCACAGCCCAAACCGTAAATGCTGACGACATGCCAATTGCATGACTAGATCCAGGTCCGGCACCGCTACTCAGATAACCAAATCCAGACACGTCGGTCACTAGGTGGCGCTATACCAAGGAATACGCGTTTGGGGCTATAACTCCCACACCGAACCACCCAGAGTCCAAAAACTTGTACACACAGATGCACTGGAGTCTGCTGCATCTTTTGGCCTAGGCCACGCCCATTTGCGTCTATGAATATTTTTCGCAAAATCGCGAAAACCGTAAAACTGTTTTTTCGCTACTCCTCCCACATTTCTTGACCAATTCACACAAAACTTTGCACACGGCATCTTCAGACGCACACGCAAATAAATCATCAACAGTTTTTTGATCCGACCTTCGACGACGAAACGGTAGAGTTTTGAATATTTGTTTATTAGCTAAATTAGACGTGGAAAATTAAAAATCCAAAAAAATCCAAAATTAGACATCGGATCGAGTCCAAATTCTACACACATGTTGGTGCTAACCTTAATGACGTTCGATAAAAATTTCGGAAAATTTCGCCATTAGGGGGCGCAATAAACGAGGAAATTGTATATCTTCTACAAAAATTTCGCCGCGAAAACGCTACACTGACTTCTCGCTACTCCACAGGTTCAGGGTAGCGTTTTGAACACATGCTTCGCGTTTTTCCGGCGAAATGCACATTTCTTGTCGCGTTGTGCCGGCGAAATGCACACTTCTTGGACCCCTGCATAATTCTTATTATTATTATACTTCCCGCCTTGAAAGTGGGCCCACAGCCCAAACCGTAAATGGTGCCGACATGCCAATTGCATGACTAGATCCAGGTCCGGCACCGCTACTCAGATAACCAAATCCAGACACGTCGGTCACTAGGTGGCGCTATACCAAGGAATACGCGTTTGGGGCTATAACTCCCACACCGAACCTCCCTCCGTCAAAAACTTGTACGCACATATTCACTGGAGTCTGCTGCATCTTTTGGCATAGGCCACGCCCATTTGCGTCTATCATTTTTTTTCGCAAATTCGCGAAAACCGCAAAACGGTTTTTTCCCTACTCCTCCCACATTTCTTGACCAATCGTCACTAAACTTTGCACACGCCATCGGCGGACTCACACAAAAAAATAAATTCGAACACTTTTTTGATCCGACTTTTTCCGACGAAACGGTAGCGTTTTAGATATTGGTTTATTAGCTAAATTAGACGTGGAAAATCAAAAATCCAAAAAGATTCAAAATTAGACATCGGATGAAGTCCAAATTTTTGACACATGTCGATGCTACCCCTACTGGCGTTCATTAAAAAAATCGGAATATTTCGCCATTAGGGGGCGCAATAAACGAGGGAATTGTATATCTTCTAAATGGCCCAAGGAATGTTCTTCAAACTATAAGGGAACCATCAAGGGGCAAACCCGAGTCTATATAAAAAATATGGCCAAGAATTATTAATGTGGGTGGGAGTTATTTGGCAAAGGAAAATTGTCTTTGGAAAATTTCGCCACAAGGGGGCGCAAATAAACGACGAAATAATATATCTCCTAACTGGCCAATGGAATGTTCTGAAAACGCGTTTTGGGCTATAACTCCCACACCGAACCTCCCACAGTCAAAACCGTTATATCCACAGATTCACTGGAGTCAGCTGCATCTTTTGGCATACGCCGTGCCCATTTGTTTTGAACACATGCTTCGCGTTGTGCCGGCGAAATGCACATTTCTTGGACCCCTGCATAACTGCTTGCAGTTCTAGTTATACTTCCTTCCCTAAAAGTGGGCCCACACCCCAAACCGTAAATGGTGCGGACACGCCAATTGCATGACTAGATCCAGGTCTGTGATGTGTACGCAGACGACAAAATCCAGACATGCCGGCCACTAGGTGGCGCTATACCAAGGAATACGCGTTTGGGGCTATAACTCCCACACCGAACCTCCCACAGTCAAAAACGTTATACCCACAGATGCACTGGAGTCTGCTGCATCTTTTGGGCTAGGCCACGCCCATTTGCGTCTATGAATATTTTTCGCTAAATCGCGAAAACCGCAAAACAGTTTTTTCCCTACTCCTCCCACATTTCTTGACCAATCAACACCAAACTTTGCACACGACATCTTCAGACGCACACGCAAAGGAATCATCAACAGTTTTTTGATCCGACCTTCGACGACGAAACGGTAGCGTTTTGAATATTTGTTTATTGGCTACGTTTTACGTCAAAACGCAAAAATTCAAAGAATACCAAAAGTAGACGTCGGATCAAGTCCAAATTTTAGACACATGTCGGTGCTACCCTTAATGGCGTTCAATAAAGAATTCGGAATATTTCGCCATTAGGGGGCGCAATAAACGAGGAAATTGTATATCTTCTAATTGGCCAAAGGAATGTTCTTCAAACTATAAGGGAACCATCAAGGGGCAAACCCGAGTCTATATAAAAAATATGGCCAAGAATTAATTATATAGGCGGGAGTTATTTGGCAAAGGAAAATTGTCTTTGGAAAATTTCGCCAACAGGGCGGCGCCAAAAAACGACGAAATAATATATCTCCTATTTGGCCAATGGAATGTTCTGAAAACGCGTTTTAGGCTATAACTCCCACACCAAAGCTCCCACAGTCAAAAACGTTACACGCACAGATTCACTGGAGTCAGCTGCATCTTTTGGCATAGGCCAGGCCCATTTGCGTCAGTATTTTCTTTATGCAAAATCGCAAAAACAGCTAAACTGCCTTTTCGCTACTCCTCCCACATTTCTTGCCCAATTGACACCAAACTTTGCACACGACATCTTCAGACGCACACTACAAGAAATCAGCAAAACTATTTTGATCCGACCATCGTTGACGAAACGGTAGCGTTTTGAATATATGTTTTGCGTTGCAAATCAGTAAAAACTATTTTGATCCAACCGTCGACGACTAAACGGTAGCGGAAAATGCGTTTGGGGCCGAAACTCCCACACTGAACCTCTCACAGTCAAAACCTTTATATCCACAGGTTGTTCACGGTAGCGTTTTGAATACTTGGTTCGCGTTGTGCCGGCGAAATGCACACTTCTTGGACCCCTGCATAACTGCTTGCAGTTCTAGTTATTATTAGGGGTCCAAGCCAACAGGTTGGATCCCTATTGTTTTTGTAAGGATTATTAGGGGTCCAAGCCAACAGGTTGGATCCCTATTGTTTTTGTAAGGATTTTTAGGGGTCCAAGCCAACAGGTTGGATCCCTATTGTTTTTGTAAGGATTTTTATTATTATACTTCCTACCAAGAAAGTGGGAATACAGCCCATACCGTAAATGTTGCACACACGCCAATTGCATGACTAGATCCAGGTCAGTGAAGACTATGCAGACGACAAAATCCAGACACGCCGGCCACTAGTTTTTATTATTAGGGGTCCAAGCCAACAGGTTGGATCCCTATTGTTTTTGTAGGGATTTTTCTTATTAGGGGTCCAAGCCAACAGGTTGGATCCCTATTGTTTTTGTAAGGATTATTATTATTTCGTACGCCTTAGAAGTGGTACCACAGCCCAAACCGTAAATGGTGCACACGCGCCAATTGCATGACTAGATCCAGAATCGGCACCGCTACTCAGATAACAAAATCCAGACACGCCGGTCCCTAGGTGGCGCTATACCAAGGAATACGCGTTTGGGGCTATAACTTCCACACCGAACCTCCCAGAGTCCAAAAACTTGTACACACAGATGCACTGGAGTCTGCTGCATCTTTTGGCCTAGGCCACGCCCATTTGCGTCTATGAATATTTTTCGCTAAATCGCGAAAACCGCAAAACTGTTTTATCGCTACTCCTCCCACATTTCTCGCCCGATCAACACCAAACTTTGCACACGACATCTTCAGACGCACACGCAAAGAAATCCTAGACACTTTTTTGATCCGACCTTCGACGACGAAACGGTAGCGTTTTGAATATTTGTTTATTAGCTAAATTAGACGTGAAAAGTCAAAAATCCGAAGAAATCCAGAATTATACATCGGATCGAGCCCAAATTTTACAGACATGTTGGTGCTAACCTTAATGACGTTCGATAAAAATATCGGAAAATTTCGCCATTAGGGGGCGCAATAAACAAGGAAATTGTATATCTTCTACAAAATTTCGCCGCGAAAACGCTACACTGACTTCTCGCTACTCGTACCACAGTCAAATCCTTTGTATCCACAGGTACAGGGTAGCGTTTTGAACACATGCTTCGCGTTGTGCCGGCGAAATGCACATTTCTTGTCGCGTTGTGCCGGCGAAATGCACACTTCTTGGACCCCTGCATAACTGCTTGCAGTTCTAGTTATTATTATTATTATACTTCCTACCAAGAAAGTGGGAATACAGCCCAAACCGTAAATGTTGCACACACGCCAATTGCATGACTAGATCCAGGTCGGTGAAGACTATGCAGACGACAAAATCCAGACACGCCGGCCACTAGGTGGCGCTATACCAAGGAATACGCGTTTGGGGCTATAACTCCCACACCGAACCTCCCACAGTCCAAAAACTTGTACACACAGATGCACAGGAGTCTGCTGCATCTTTTGGCCTAGGCCACGCCCATTTGCGTCTATGAATATTTTTCGCTAAATCGCGAAAACCGCAAAACTGTTTTTTCCCTACTCCTCCCACATTTCTTGACCAATCGACACCAAACTTTGCACACGACATCTTCAGACGCACACGCAAAGGAATCATATACAGTTTTTTGATCCGACCTTCGACGACGAAACGATAGCATTTTGAATATTGGTATATTAGCTAAATTAGACGTGGAAAATCAAAAATCCAAAAAAATTCAAAATTAGACATCGGATCGAGTCCAAATTCTACACACATGTTGGTGCTAACCTTAATGACGTTCGATAAAAATTTCGGAAAATTCCGCCATTAGGGGGCGCAATAAACGAGGAAATTGTATATCTTCTAATTGGCCAAAGGAATGTTCTTCAAACTCAAGTGAAACCATCAAGGGGCAAACCCGAGTCTATACAGAAAATATGGCTTATAATTATTAATGTGGGCGGGAGTTATTTGGCAAAGGAAAATTGTCTTTGGAAAATTTCGCCAACAGGGCGGCTCCAAAAAACGACGACATTGTCTATCTCCTATTTGGCCAATGGAATGTTCTGAAAACGCGTTTTAGGCTATAACTCCCACACCGAAGCTCCCACAGTCAAAAACTTTATACGCACAGATTCACTGGAGTCAGCTGCATCTTTTGGCATAGGCCAGGCCCATTTGCGTCAGTATTTTCTTTATGCAAAATCGCAAAAACAGCTAAACTGCCTTTTCGCTACTTCTCCCACATTTCTTGCCCAATTGACACCAAACTTTGCACACGACATCTTCAGACGCACACTACAAGAAATCAGCAAAACTATTTTGATCCGACCATCGTTGACGAAACGGTAGCGTTTTGAATATATGTTTTGCGTTGCAAATCAGTAAAAACTATTTTGATCCAACCGTCGACGACTAAACGGTAGCGGAAAATGCGTTTGGGGCCGAAACTCCCACACTGAACCTCACATTCAAAACCTTTATATCCACAGGTTGTTCACGGTAGCGTTTTGAATACTTGGTTCGCGTTGTGCCGGCGAAATGCACACTTCTTGGACCCCTGCATAACTGCTTGCAGTTCTAGTTATTATTATTATTCCCCCCTAGAAGTGGGTCCACAGCCCAAACCGTAAATGGTGCCGACACGCCAATTGCATGACTAGATCCAGGTCCCTGAGTTCTAGGTAGACGACAAAATCCAGACACGGCGGCCACTAGGTGGCGCTATACCAAGGAAAGACGCGTTTGGGGCTATAACTCCCACACCGAACCTCCCACAGTCCAAAAACTTGTACACACAGATGCACTGGAGTCTGCTGCATCTTTTGGTCTAGGCCACGCCCATTTGCGTCAATGAATATTTTTCGCTAAATCGCGAAAACCGCAAAACTGTTTTTTCGCTACTCCTCGCACATTTCTTGACCAATCAACACCAAACTTTGCACACGGCATCTTCAGACGCACACGCAAAGAAATCATATACAGTTTTTTGATCCGACCTTCGACAACGAAACGGTAGAGTTTTGAATATTCTTTTATTAGCTAAATTAGACGTGGAAAATTAAAAAAACAAAAAATTCCAAAATTAGACATCGGATCGAGTCCAAATTTTAGACACATGTTGGTGCTAACCTTAATGACCTTCGTTACAAATTTCGGAAAATTTCGCCATTAGGGGGCGCAATAAACGAGGAAATTGTATATCTTCTACAAAAATTTCGCCGCGAAAACACTACACTGACTTCTCGCTACTCCACAGGTTCAGGGTAGCGTTTTGAACACATGCTTCGCGTTTTTCCGGCGAAATGCACATTTCTTGTCGCGTTGTGCCGGCGAAATGCACACTTCTTGGACCCCTGCATAACTGCTTGCAGTTCTAGTTATTATACTTCCCGCGCTAAAAGTGGGTCCACAGCCCAAACCGTAAATGGTGCCGACACGCCAATTGCATGACTAGATCCAGGTCCGGCACCGCTACTCAGATGACAAAATCCAGGCACGCCGGCCACTAGGTGGCGCTATACCAAGGGAAAATGCGTTTGGGGCTATAACTCCCACACCGAACCTCCCACATTCAAAACCTCGTACACACAGATTCACTGGAGTCTGCTGCATCTTTTGGCATAGGCCACGCCCATTTGCGTCTATAATTTTTTTTCGCAAAATCGCGAAAACCGCAAAACTGTTTTTTCGCTACTCCTCCCACATTTCTTGACCAATCGACACAAAACTTTGCACACGACATCTTCAGACGCACACGCAAAGGAATCATATACAGTTTTTTGATCCGACCTTCGACGACGAAACGATAGCATTTTGAATATTGGTATATTAGCTAAATTAGACGTGGAAAATCAAAAATACAAAAAAATCCAAAATTAGACATCGGATCGAGTCCAAATTCTACACACATGTTGGTGCTAACCTTAATGACGTTCGATAAAAATTTCGGAAATTTCCGCCATTAGGGGGCGCCATAAACGAGGAAATTGTATATCTTCTACAAAATTTCACCGCGAAAACGCTACACTGACTTCTCGCTACTCCTACCACAGTCAAATCCTTTGTATCCACAGGTTCAGGGTAGCGTGTGCCGGCGAAACGCACATTTCGTGTCGCGTTGTGCCGGCGAAATGCACACTTCTTGGACCCCTGCATAACTGCTTGCAGTTCTAGTTATTAGGGGTCCAAGCCAACAGGTTGGATCCCTATTGTTTTTGTAAGGATTTTTCTTTTTAGGGGTCCAAGCCAACAGGTTGGATCCCTATTGTTTTTGTAAGGATTATTATTATTATTATTTCGTACGCCTTAGAAGTGGTACCACAGCCCAAACCGTAAATGGTGCACACGCGCCAATTGCATGACTAGATCCAGAATCGGCACCGCTACTCAGATAACAAAATCCAGACACGCCGGTCCCTAGGTGGCGCTATACCAAGGAATACGCGTTTGGGGCTATAACTTCCACACCGAACCTCCCAGAGTCCAAAAACTTGTACACACAGATGCACTGGAGTCTGCTGCATCTTTTGGCCTAGGCCACGCCCATTTGCGTCTATGAATATTTTTCGCTAAATTGCGAAAACCGCAAAACTGTTTTTTCGCTACTCCTCCCACATTTCTCGCCCGATCAACACCAAACTTTGCACACGACATCTTCAGACGCACACGCAAAGAAATCCTCGACACTTTTTTGATCCGACCTTCGACGACGAAACGGTAGCGTTTTGAATATTGGTTTATTAGCTAAATTAGACGTGGAATATCAAAAATCCAAAGAAATCCAAAATTAGACATCAGATCGAGTCCAAATTTTACACACATGTTGGTGCTAACCTTAATGTCGTTCGATAAAAATCTCGGAAAATTTCGACATTAGGGGGCGCAATAAACGAGGAAATTGTATATCTTCTACAAAATTTCGCCGCGAAAAGGCTAAACTGACATCTCGCTACTCCTACCACAGTCAAATCCTTTGTATCCACAGGTTCAGGGTAGCGTTTTGAACACATGCTTCGCGTTGTGCCGGCGAAACGCACATTTCTTGTCGCGTTGTGCCGGCGAAATGCACACTTCTTGGACCCCTGCATAACTGCTTGCAGTTCTAGTTATTATTATTTTTATACTTACCCCCCTAAAAGTGGTACCACAGCCCAAACCGTAAATGGTGCACACACGCCAATTACATGACTAGATCCAGATCTCTTCGGACTACGCAGACGACAAAATCCAGACACGCCGGCCACTAGGTGGCGCTATACCAGGGAATACGCGTTTGGGGCTATAACTCCGACACCGAACCTCCCAGAGTCCAAAAACTTGTACACACAGATGCACTGGAGTCTGCTGCATCTTTTGGCCTAGGCCACGCCCATTTGCGTCTATGAATATTTTTCGCTAAATCGCGAAAACCGCAAAACTGTTTTTTCGCTACTCCTCGCACATTTCTTGACCAATCAACACCAATCTTTGCACACGGCATCTTCAGACGCACACGCAAAGAAATCATATACAGTTTTTTGATCCGACCTTCGACGACGAAACGGTAGAGTTTTGAATATTATTTTATTAGCTAAATTAGACGTGGAAAATTAAAAAAACAAAAAATTCCAAAATTAGACATCGGATCGAGTCCAAATTTTAGACACATGTTGGTGCTAACCTTAATGACCTTCGATAAAAATTTCGGAAAATTTCGCCATTAGGGGGCGCAATAAACGAGGAAATTGTATATCTTCTACAAAAATTTCGCCGCGAAAACGCTACACTGACTTCTCGCTACTCCACAGGTTCAGGGTAGCGTTTTGAACACATGCTTCGCGTTTTTCCGGCGAAATGCACATTTCTTGTCGCGTTGTGCCGGCGAAATGCACACTTCTTGGACCCCTGCATAACTGCTTGCAGTTCTAGTTAGGGGTCCAAGCCAACAGGTTGGATCCCTATTGTTTTTGTAGGGATTTTTCTTATTATTATTATTATTATACTTCCTACCAAGAAAGTGGGAATACAGCCCATACCGTAAATGTTGCACACACGCCAATTGCATGACTAGATCCAGGTCGGTGAAGACTATGCAGACGACAAAATCCAGACACGCCGGCCACTAGGTGGCGCTATACCAAGGAATACGCGTTTGGGGCTATAACTCCCACACCGAACCTCCCACAGTCCAAAAACTTGTACACACAGATGCACAGGAGTCTGCTGCATCTTTTGGCCTAGGCCACGCCCATTTGCGTCTATGAATATTTTTCGCTAAATCGCGAAAACCGCAAAACTGTTTTTTCGCTACTCCTCCCACATTTCTTGACCAATCGACACAAAACTTTGCACACGACATCTTCAGACGCACACGCAAAGGAATCATATACAGTTTTTTGATCCGACCTTCGACGACGAAACGATAGCATTTTGAATATTGGTTTATTAGCTAAATTAGACGTTGAATAACAAAAATCCCAGAAAATCCAAAATTAGACATCGGATCGAGTCCAAATTTTACACACATGTTGGTGCCAACCTTAACGTCGTCCCTAAAAAAATTCGGAAGATTCCGCCTTTAGGGGGCGCAATAAACGAGGAAATTGTATATCTTCTAATTGGCCAAAGGAATGTTCTTCAAACTCAAGTGAAACCATCAAGGGGCAAACCCGAGTCTATACAGAAAATATGGCTTATAATTATTAATGTGGGCGGGAGTTATTTGGCAAAGGAAAATTGTCTTTGGAAAATTTCGCCAACAGGGCGGCTCCAAAAAACGACGACATTGTCTATCTCCTATTTGGCCAATGGAATGTTCTGAAAACGCGTTTTAGGCTATAACTCCCACACCGAAGCTCCCACAGTCAAAAACTTTATACACACAGATTCACTGGAGTCAGCTGCATCTTTTGGCATAGGCGAGGCCCATTTGCGTCAGTATTTTCTTTATGCAAAATCGCAAAAACAGCTAAACTGCCTTTTCGCTACTTCTCCCACATTTCTTGCCCAATTGACACCAAAATTTGCACACGACATCTTCAGACGCACACTACAAGAAATCAGCAAAACTATTTTGATCCGACCATCGTTGACGAAACGGTAGCGTTTTGAATATATGTTTTGCGTTGCAAATCAGTAAAAACTATTTTGATCCAACCGTCGACGACTAAACGGTAGCGGAAAATGCGTTTGGGGCCGAAACTCCCACACTGAACCTCTCACAGTCAAAACCTTTATATCCACAGGTTGTTCACGGTAGCGTTTTGAATACTTTGTTCGCGTTGTGCCGGCGAAATGCACACTTCTTGGACCCCTGCATAACTGCTTGCAGTTCTAGTTATTATTATTCCCCCCTAGAAGTGGGTCCACAGCCCAAACCGTAAATGGTGCCGACACGCCAATTGCATGACTAGATCCAGGGCCCTGAGTTCTAAGCAGACGACAAAATCCAGACACGCCGGCCACTAGGTGGCGCTATACCAAGGAAAGACGCGTTTGGGGCTATAACTCCCACACCGAACCTCCCACATTCAAAACCTCGTACACACAGATTCACTGGAGTCTGCTGCATCTTTTGGCATAGGCCACGCCCATTTGCGTCTATAATTTTTTTTCGCAAAATCGCGAAAACCGCAAAACTGTTTTTTCGCTACTCCTCCCACATTTCTTGACCAATCGACACAAAACTTTGCACACGACATCTTCAGACGCACACGCAAAGGAATCATATACAGTTTTTTGATCCGACCTTCGACGACGAAACGATAGCATTTTGAATATTGGTATATTAGCTAAATTAGACGTGGAAAATTAAAAATCCAAAAAAATCCAAAATTAGACATCGGATCGAGTCCAAATTCTACACACATGTTGGTGCTAACCTTAATGACGTTCGATAAAAATTTCGGAAAATTTCGCCATTAGGGGGCGCAATAAACGAGGAAATTGTATATCTTCTACAAAATTTCGCCGCGAAAACGCTACACTGACTTCTCGCTACTCCTACCACAGTCAAATCCTTTTGTATCCACAGGTTCAGGGTAGCGTTTTCAACACATGCTTCGCGTTGTGCCGGCGAAATGCACATTTCTTGTCGCGTTGTGCCGGCGAAATGCACACTTCTTGGACCCCTGCATAACTGCTTGCAGTTCTAGTTAGGGGTCCAAGCCAACAGGTTGGATCCCTATTGTTTTTGTAAGGATTATTATTATTATTCTTACCTCCCTAAAAGTGGGACCACAGCCCAAACCGTAAATGGTGCCGACACGCGAATTGCATGACTAGATCCAGATCTCTTCGGACTACGCAGATGACAAAATCCAGACACGCCGAACACTAGGTGGCGCTATACCAAGGGAAAACGCGTTTGGGGCTATAACTCCCACACCGAACCTCCCACAGTCAAAAACTTGTACCCACATATCCACTGGAGTCTGCTGCATCTTTTGGCATAGGCCACGCCCATTTGCGTTTATAATTTTTTTTCGCAAAATCGCGAAAACCGTAAAACTGTTTTTTCGCTACTCCTCCCACATTTCTTGACCAATCAACACCAAACTTTGCACACGACATCTTCAGACAGACACGCAAAGAAAAAAAAAAATTAAAGAATACCAAAATTAAACATCGGATCAAGTCCAAATTTTTGACACATGTCGATGCTACCCCTACTGGCGTTCAGTAAAATAATCGGAATATTTCGCCATAAGGGGGCGCAATAAACGAGGAAATTGTATATCTTCTAATTGGCCAAAGGAATGTTCTTCAAACTATAAGGGAACCATCAAGGGGCAAACCCGAGTCTATATAAAAAATATGGCCAAGAATTATTAATGTGGGCGGGAGTTATTTGGCAAAGGATAATTGTCTTTGGAAAATTTCGCCACAAGGGGGCGCAAATAAACGACGAAATAATACATCTCCTAACTGGCCAATGGAATGTTCTGAAAACGCGTTTTGGGCTATAACTCCCACACCGAAGCTCCCACAGTCAAAACCTTTATATCCACAGATTCACTGGAGTCAGCTGCCTCTTTTGGCACACGCTGTTTCTCAATTTTTGAACACATGCTTCGCGTTGTGCCGGCGAAATGCACACTTCTTGGACCCCTGCATAACTGCTTGCAGTTCTAGTTAGGGGTCCAAGCCAACAGGTTGGATCCCTATTGTTTTTGTAAGGATTATTATTATTATTATTTCGTACGCCTTAGAAGTGGTACCACAGCCCAAACCGTAAATGGTGCACACGCGCCAATTGCATGACTAGATCCAGAATCGGCACCGCTACTCAGATAACAAAATCCAGACACGCCGGTCCCTAGGTGGCGCTATACCAAGGAATACGCGTTTGGGGCTATAACTTCCACACCGAACCTCCCAGAGTCCAAAAACTTGTACACACAGATGCACTGGAGTCTGCTGCATCTTTTGGCCTAGGCCACGCCCATTTGCGTCTATGAATATTTTTCGCTAAATCGCGAAAACCGCAAAACTGTTTTTTCGCTACTCCTCCCACATTTCTCGCCCGATCAACACCAAACTTTGCACACGACATCTTCAGACGCACACGCAAAGAAATCCTAGACACTTTTTTGATCCGACCTTCGACGACGAAACGGTAGCGTTTTGAATATTTGTTTATTAGCTAAATTAGACGTGAAAAGTCAAGAATCCGAAGAAATCCAGAATTATACATCGGATCGAGCCCAAATTTTACAGACATGTCGGTGCTAACGTTAATGACGTTCGATAAAAATATCGGAAAATTTCGCCATTAGGGGGCGCAATAAACGAGGAAATTGTATATCTTCTACAAAATTTCGCCGCGAAAACGCTACACTGACTTCTCGCTACTCGTACCACAGTCAAATCCTTTGTATCCACAGGTACAGGGTAGCGTTTTGAACACATGCTTCGCGTTGTGCCGGCGAAATGCACATTTCTTGTCGCGTTGTGCCGGCGAAATGCACACTTCTTGGACCCCTGCATAACTGCTTGCAGTTCTAGTTAGGGGTCCAAGCCAACAGGTTGGATCCCTATTGTTTTTGTAAAGATTTTTCTTTTTATTTTTATTATACTTACCCCCCTAAAAGTGGGCCCACAGCCCAAACCGTAAATGGTGCCGACACGCCAATTGCATGACTAGATCCAGATCTCTTCGGACTACGCAGAGGACCAAATCCAGACATGCCGGCCACTAGGTGGCGCTATACCAAGGAATACGCGTTTGGGGCTATAACTCCCACACCGAACCTCCCAGAGTCCAAAAACTTGTACAAACAGATGCACTGGAGTCTGCTGCATCTTTTGGGCTAGGCCACGCCCATTTGCGTCTATGAATATTTTTCGCTAAATCGCGAAAACCGCAAAACAGTTTTTTCCCTACTCCTCCCACATTTCTTGACCAATCAACACCAAACTTTGCACACGACATCTTCAGACGCACACGCAAAGGAATCATCAACAGTTTTTTTATCCGACCTTCGACGACGAAACGGTAGCGTTTTGAATATTTGTTTATTGGCTACGTTTTACGTCGAAACGCAAAAATTGAAAGAATACCAAAAGTAGACGTTGGATCAAGTCCAAATTTTAGAAACATGTCGGTGCTACCCTTATTGGCGTTCAATAAAGAATTCGGAATATTTCGTCATTGGGGGGCGCAATAAACGAGGAAATTGTATATCTTCTAATTGGCCAAAGGAATGTTCTTCAAACTATAAGGGAACCATCAAGGGGCAAACCCGAGTCTATATAAAAAATATGGCCAAGAATTAATAATGTAGGCGGGAGTTATTTGGCAAAGGAAAATTGTCTTTGGAAAATTTCGCCAACAGGGCGGCGCCAAAAAACGACGAAATAATATATCTCCTATTTGGCCAATGGAATGTTCTGAAAACGCGTTTTAGGCTATAACTCCCACACCGAAGCTCCCACAGTCAAAAACGTTATACGCACAGATTCACTGGAGTCAGCTGCATCCTTTGGCATAGGCCAGGCCCTTTTGCGTCAGTATTTTCTTTATGCAAAATCGCAAAAACAGCTAAACTGCCTTTTCGCTACTCCTCCCACATTTCTTGCCCAATTGACACCAAACTTTGCACACGACATCTTCAGACGCACACTACAAGAAATCAGCAAAACTATTTTGATCCGACCATCGTTGACGAAACGGTAGCGTTTTGAATATATGTTTTGCGTTGCAAATCAGTAAAAACTATTTTGATCCAACCGTCGACGACTAAACGGTAGCGGAAAATGCGTTTGGGGCCGAAACTCCCACACTGAACCTCTCACAGTCAAAAGCTTTATATCCACAGGTTGTTCACGGTAGCGTTTTGAATACTTGGTTCGCGTTGTGCCGGCGAAATGCACATTTATTGTCGCGTTGTGCCGGCGAAATGCACACTTCTTGGACCCCTGCATAACTGCTTGCAGTTCTAGTTATTATTATTCCCCCCTAGAAGTGGGTCCACAGCCCAAACCGTAAATGGTGCCGACACGCCAATTGCATGACTAGATCCAGGGCCCTGAGTTCTAAGCAGACGACAAAATCCAGACACGCCGGCCACTAGGTGGCGCTATACCAAGGAAAGACGCGTTTGGGGCTATAACTCCCACACCGAACCTCCCACATTCAAAACCTCGTACACACAGATTCACTGGAGTCTGCTGCATCTTTTGGCATAGGCCACGCCCATTTGCGTCTATAATTTTTTTTTCGCAAAATCGCGAAAACCGCAAAACTGTTTTTTCGCTACTCCTCCCACATTTCTTGACCAATCGACACAAAACTTTGCACACGACATCTTCAGACGCACACGCAAAGGAATCATATACAGTTTTTTGATCCGACCTTCGACGACGAAACGATAGCATTTTGAATATTGGTATATTAGCTAAATTAGACGTGGAAAATTAAAAATCCAAAAAAATCCAAAATTAGACATCGGATCGAGTCCAAATTCTACACACATGTTGGTGCTAACCTTAATGACGTTCGATAAAAATTTCGGAAAATTTCGCCATTAGGGGGCGCAATAAACGAGGAAATTGTATATCTTCTACAAAATTTCGCCGCGAAAACGCTACACTGACTTCTCGCTACTCCTACCACAGTCAAATCCTTTTGTATCCACAGGTTCAGGGTAGCGTTTTCAACACATGCTTCGCGTTGTGCCGGCGAAATGCACATTTCTTGTCGCGTTGTGCCGGCGAAATGCACACTTCTTGGACCCCTGCATAACTGCTTGCAGTTCTAGTTAGGGGTCCAAGCCAACAGGTTGGATCCCTATTGTTTTTGTAAGGATTTTTCCTATTATTATTCTTCCCCCCGTACTTGTTGGACTACAGCCCAAACCGTAAAAGGTGCACACGCGCCAATTGCATGACTAGAACCAGTACCGGCACCGCTACTCAGATAACCAAATCCAGACATGCCGGCCACTAGGTGGCGCTATACCAAGGAGAAACACGTTTGGGACTATAACTCCCACACCGAACCTCCCAGCGTCCAAAAACTTGTACAGACAGATGCACTGGAGTCTGCTGCATCTTTTGGCCTAGGCCACGCCCATTTGCGTCTATGAATATTTTTCGCTAAATCGCGAAAACCGCAAAACTGTTTTTTCGCTACTCCTCCCACATTTCTCGCCCGATCACCACCAAACTTTGCACATGGCATCTTCAGACGCACACGCAAAGAAATCATAGACAGTTTTTTGATCCGACCTTCGACGACGAAACGGTAGAGTTTTGAATATTTGTTTATTAGCAAAATTAGACGTGGAAAATTAAAAATCCAAAGAAATCCAAAATTAGACATCGGATCGAGTCCAAACTCTACACACATGTTGGTGCTAACCTTAATGACGTTCGATAAAAATTTCGGAAAATTTCACCAATGGGGGCGCAATAAACGAGGATATTGTATATCTTCTACAAAATTTCGCCGCGAAAACGCTACACTGACTTCTCGCTACTCATACCACAGTCAAATCCTTTGTATCCACAGGTTCAGGGTAGCGTTTTGAACACATGCTTCGCGTTGTGCCGGCGAAATGCACACTTCTTGGACCCCTGCATAACTGCTTGCAGTTCTAGTTAGGGGTCCAAGCCAACAGGTTGGATCCCTATTGTTTTTGTAAGGATTATTATTATACTTACAGGCTTGAAAGTGGGACCACAGCCCAAACCGTAAATGGTGCACACGCGCCAATTGCATGACTAGACCCAGAATCGGCACCGCTACTCAGATAACAAAATCCAGACACGCCGGTCCCTAGGTGGCGCTATACCAAGGAATACGCGTTTGGGGCTATAACTCCCACACCGAACCTCCCACAGTCCAAAAACTTGTACACACAGATGCACTGGAGTCTGCTGCATCTTTTGGCCTAGGCCACGCCCATTTGCGTCAATGAATATTTTTCGCTAAATCGCGAAAACCGCAAAACTGTTTTTTCCCTACTCCTCCCACATTTCTTGACCAATCGACACCAAACTTTGCACACGACATCTTCAGACGCACACGCAAAGGAATTGTATACAGTTTTTTGATCCGACCTTCGACGACGAAACGGTAGCGTTTTGAATATTTGTTCATTAGCTAAATTAGACGTGGAAAATCAAAAATCCCAAAAAAATCAGAATTCGACATCGGATCAAGTCCAAATTTTAGACACATGTCGGTGCTACCCTTAATGGCGTTCAATAAAAAAATCGGAATATTTCGCCATTAGGGGGCGCAATAAACGAGGAAATTGTATATCTTCTACAAAATTTCGCCGCGAAAACGCTACACTGACTTCTCGCTACTCCTACCACAGTCAAATCCTTTGTATCCACAGGTTGAGGGTAGCGTTTTGAACACATGCTTCGCGTTGTGCCGGCGAAATGCACATTTCTTGTCGCGTTGTGCCGGCGAAATGCACACTTCTTGGACCCCTGCATAACTGCTTGCAGTTCTAGTTATACTTACAGGCTTGAAAGTGGGACCACAGCCCAAACCGTAAATGGTGCACACGCGCCAATTGCATGACTAGACCCAGAATCGGCACCGCTACTCAGATAAAAAAATCCAGACACGCCGGTCCCTAGGTGGCGCTATACCAAGGAATACGCGTTTGGGGCTATAACTCCCACACCGAACCTCCCACAGTCCAAAAACTTGTACACACAGATGCACTGGAGTCTGCTGCATCTTTTGGCCTAGGCCACGCCCATTTGCGTCTATGAATATTTTTCGCTAAATCGCGAAAACCGCAAAACTGTTTTTTCCCTACTCCTCCCACATTTCTTGACCAATCGACACCAAACTTTGCACACGACATCTTCAGACGCACACGCAAAGGAATCGTATACAGTTTTTTGATCCGACCTTCGACGACGAAACGGTAGCGTTTTGAATATTTGTTCATTAGCTAAATTAGACGTGGAAAATCAAAAATCCCAAAAAAATCAGAATTCGACATCGGATCAAGTCCAAATTTTAGACACATGTCGGTGCTACCCTTAATGGCGTTCAATAAAAAAATCGGAATATTTCGCCATTAGGGGGCGCAATAAACGAGGAAATTGTATATCTTCTACAAAATTTCGCCGCGAAAACGCTACACTGACTTCTCGCTACTCCTACCACAGTCAAATCCTTTGTATCCACAGGTTGAGGGTAGCGTTTTGAACACATGCTTCGCGTTGTGCCGGCGAAATGCACATTTCTTGTCGCGTTGTGCCGGCGAAATGCACACTTCTTGGACCCCTGCATAACTGCTTGCAGTTCTAGTTATTCTTACCCCCCTAAAAGTGGGACCACAGCCCAAACCGTAAATGGTGCCGACACGCGAATTGCATGACTAGATCCAGATCTGTTCGGACTAAGCAGACGACAAAATCCAGACGCGCCGGTCACTAGGTGGCGCTATACCAAGGAATACGCGTTTGGGGCTATAACTCCCACACCGAACCTCCCACAGTCAAAAACTTGTACCCACATATTCACTGGAGTCTGCTGCATCTTTTGGCCTAGGCCACGCCCATTTGCGTCTATGAATATTTTTCGCTAAATCGCGAAAACCGCAAAAATGTTTTTTCGCTACTCCTCGCACATTTCTTGACCAATCAACACCAAACTTTGCATACGGCATCTTCAGACGCACACGCAAAGAAATCATATACAGTTTTTTGATCCGACCTTCGACGACGAAACGGTAGAGTTTTGAATATTCTTTTATTAGCTAAATTAGACGTGGAAAATTAAAAAACCAAAAAATTCCAAAATTAGACATCGGATCGAGTCCAAATTTTAGACACATGTTGGTGCTAACCTTATTGACCTTCGATAAAAATTTCGGAAAATTTCGCCATTAGGGGGCGCAATAAACGAGGAAATTGTATATCTTCTACAAAAATTTCGCCGCGAAAACGCTACACTGACTTCTCGCTACTCCACAGGTTCAGGGTAGCGTTTTGAACACATGCTTCGCGTTTTTCCGGCGAAATGCACATTTCTTGTCGCGTTGTGCCGGCGAAATGCACACTTCTTGGACCCCTGCATAACTGCTTGCAGTTCTAGTCTTATTAGGGGTCCAAGCCAACAGGTTGGATCCCTATTGTTTTTGTAGGGATTTTTCTTATTAGGGGTCCAAGCCAACAGGTTGGATCCCTATTGTTTTTGTAAGGATTATTATTATTTCGTACGCCTTAGAAGTGGTACCACAGCCCAAACCGTAAATGGTGCACACGCGCCAATTGCATGGCTAGATCCAGAATCGGCACCGCTACTCAGATAACAAAATCCAGACACGCCGGTCCCTAGGTGGCGCTATACCAAGGAATACGCGTTTGGGGCTATAACTTCCACACCGAACCTCCCAGAGTCCAAAAACGTGTACACACAGATGCACTGGAGTCTGCTGCATCTTTTGGCCTAGGCCACGCCCATTTGCGTCTATGAATATTTTTCGCTAAATCGCGAAAACCGCAAAACTGTTTTTTCGCTACTCCTCCCACATTTCTCGCCCGATCACCACCAAACTTTGCACACGACATCTTCAGACGCACACGCAAAGAAATCCTAGACACTTTTTTGATCCGACCTTCGACGACGAAACGGTAGCGTTTTGAATATTTGTTTATTAGCTAAATTAGACGTGAAAAGTCAAAAATCCGAAGAAATCCAGAATTATAAATCGGATCGAGCCCAAATTTTACAGACATGTTGGTGCTAACCTTAATGACGTTCGATAAAAATATCGGAAAATTTCGCCATTAGGGGGCGCAATAAACAAGGAAATTGTATATCTTCTACAAAATTTCGCCGCGAAAACGCTACACTGACTTCTCGCTACTCGTACCACAGTCAAATCCTTTGTATCCACAGGTACAGGGTAGCGTTTTGAACACATGCTTCGCGTTGTGCCGGCGAAATGCACATTTCTTGTCGCGTTGTGCCGGCGAAATGCACACTTCTTGTTATTATTATTATTTCGTACGCCTTAGAAGTGGTACCACAGCCCAAACCGTAAATGGTGCACACGCGCCAATTGCATGACTAGATCCAGAATCGGCACCGCTACTCAGATAACAAAATCCAGACACGCCGGCCCCTAGGTGGCGCTATACCAAGGAATACGCGTTTGGGGCTATAACTCCCACATCGAACCTCCCACAGTCCAAAAACTTGTACCCACAGATGCACTGGAGTCTGCTGCATCTTTTGGCATAGGCCACGCCCATTTGCGTCTATAATTTTTTTTCGCTAAATCGCGAAAACCGCAAAACTGTATTTTCGCTACTCCTCGCACATTTCTTGACCAATTGACACAAAACTTTGCACATGGCATCTTCAGACGCACACGCAAAGAAATCCTCGGTCACTTTTTTGATCCGACCTTCGTCGACGAAACGGTTGCGTTTTGAATATTGGTTTATTAGCTACGTTTTACGTGGAAAATCAAAAATCAAAATAAAATCCAGCATTAGACATCGGATCAAGTCCAAATTTTACACACATGTCTGTGCTAACCTTAACGGCGTTTGCTAAAAAAAATCGGAAAATTACGCCCTAAGGGGGCGCAATAAACGAGGAAATTGTATATCTTCTAATTGGCCAAAGGAATGTTCTTCAAACTCAAGGGAAACCATCAAGGGGCAAACCCGAGTCTATATAGAAAATATGGCCAAGAATTATTAATGTGGGCGGGAGTTATTTGGCAAAGGAAAATTGTCTTTTGAAAATTTCGCCAACAGGGCGGCGCCAAAAAACGACGACATTGTACATCTCCTATTTGGCCAATGGAATGTTCTGAAAACGCGTTTTAGGCTATAACTCCCACACCGAGGCTCCCACAATCAAAACCTTTTCATCCACAGATATAAGTATATAAGTATAATTCCTTTTTGCATGGGCAATTTGTGTAAATGAAGTGTAATAAATAAACAATATGAGATGTTTTATTGTGAGCGGATTCATTAGTTTTATTAGCAGTTTATGTTGGGTTTAACTTCCATTAACTCCATTAACTTCCAAAGTCTGAGATTTGTCCTTTTACTTAACATGAATGGCGTTGAACACGGATATATAACACACATATCATTGAAATAGCTGTAACAGGCATGGACGTATTGATTACCTGAATGATTATGGGAGACCTACGTAATTTTCATAATATTGTTAATTGTCTAATATTAACATTTCAGTTGCGTTGGTAGGTATTTCATTTTCATTTGCTTGTATAGCTATGTATGACAGGGTTATGGTTAGCTATGTATGACAGTTGACAATGTTGGTGTATTACAATTCATTATTTGGGTAGGCTAATCCAACTTCGTTGCTGGTCGATATGTAAACATTTACTTTTACATAAATTATTGATTGCATTTTTCGTAAATAGTTAGTTGGAAGGAATCTGTTTCTTAAGCAATAACATTGAACTGAATTTTTTAGGCCTTCATACGTTTACTATGTTACTATGGTATTATATGGAGCTTGGTTATCAGCTATCATAGAATGGTGTCCCAATGGCTGCATGTGTACGAAATAGGATTTGAACCAAGTGTTACAATAAAAAAAGCTAGATATAGAGTGGGTGACTTTTGATTGCATTTTTCGTAAATAGTTAGTTGGAAGGAATCTGTTTCTTAAGCAATAACATTGAACTGAATTTTTTAGGCCTACATACGTTTACTATGTTACTATGGTATTATATGGAGCTTGGTTATCAGCTATCATAGAATGGTGTCCCAATGGCTGCATGTGTACGAAATAGGATTTGAACCAAGTGTTACAATAAAAAAAGCTAGATATAGAGTGGGTGACTTTTGATTGCATTTTTCGTAAATAGTTAGTTGGAAGGAATCTGTTTCTTAAGCAATAACATTGAACTGAATTTTTTAGGCCTACATACGTTTACTATGTTACTATGGTATTATATGGAGCTTGGTTATCAGCTATCATAGAATGGTGTCCCAATGGCTGCATGTGTACGAAATAGGATTTGAACCAAGTGTTGCAATAAAAAAAGCTAGATATAGAGTGGGTGACTTTATCAGTATACTCAATCGAGATGGCCACAATAATAACCTCTCTTAGATGGGTTGTAGATACTAAGTTTTATAACAGATAATTCAATGCATGACGATTTGGTGACAGAGGTAAAGCATCTTCTTTTAAATATTATAAGCCTCGGTTTAGTTATTCAGTTCTGTTGGATTCCAGCCCACCATGGAATATATGGCAATGAAATTGCTGATAAATTAGCTAAAAGATACTAACCTAATTAGGAGAATTTAACCTTAAGTATATATATTTTTTATTTTTATTTATTCATTTCTTTTGATTGCTCAGGGCAAGTGATGTTTCTGTTCAGTTCTGTTCAGATTGTACGAAATAGGATTTGAACCAAGTGTTACAATAAAAAAAGCTAGATATAGAGTGGGTGACTTTTGATTGCATTTTTCGTAAATAGTTAGTTGGAAGGAATCTGTTTCTTAAGCAATAACATTGAACTGAATTTTTTAGGCCTACATACGTTTACTATGTTACTATGGTATTATATGGAGCTTGGTTATCAGCTATCATAGAATGGTGTCCCAATGGCTGCATGTGTACGAAATAGGATTTGAACCAAGTGTTACAATAAAAAAAGCTAGATATAGAGTGGGTGACTTTATCAGTATACTCAATCGAGATGGCCACAATAATAACCACTCTTAGATGGGTTGTAGATACTAAGTTTTATAACAGATAATTCAATGCGTGAAGATTTGGTGACAGAGGTAAAGCATCTTCTTTTAAATATTATAAGCCTCGGTTTAGTTATTCAGTTCTGTTGGATTCCAGCCCACCATGGAATATATGGCAATGAAATTGCTGATAAATTAGCTAAAAGATACTAACCTAATTAGGAGAATTTAACCTTAAGTATATATATTTTTTATTTTTATTTATTCATTTCTTTTGATTGCTCAGGGCAAGTGATGTTTCTGTTCAGTTCTGTTCAGATTATATCTGTTCAGGCGTGGTTCAGGTGTGGGCGTGGTGTACTCCCATGGTGCTTCGCGAGTTACACTCAGGGAATGACTAGCGTCAGCAACGGCGCAAGACTCACTCTGATCGGTTTTTCTCTTCTTGAGACATCTTTTGTTCAGATAGACCCTTTTCCTCTCCCTTCCACGGATTAATATTGTGAGCGGATTCATTTGAGTACGTTCTGTCTTTCAACTTTGCGGTTCAACCAAAGAAGTTCGTTGTCAAGGTAAGTCCTTATGAGATGGATAATTATGCTTGTCCGCCATTTTGTATGCATCTTGTAAGTCGCGCATGGGACCCACGACCATAGATATATATCCTTATGAAATGGATAATTATGTTTAAAGTATTAGGTTTGCTTTTGATGCAATAATTGCAAGCATAGGATTTACGAGAAAATATTAAAGCCCACTGTAATAGTTTGTGTGGGGCGCTATGGACTACGGCGGCGTCTAGGCCGCCAGCCATCTTACCACAGAAAAGCTTTCTGGAACGCTAATACTCTTATCTCGCTGAAATCTTGACGGATTTACAAACGGTTTGGTTTCTTAGTTCTGCCTCGTTGTAGTTGTTTTGGCAGCTTTCTGGAACGCGAATACTCTTATCTCGCTGAAATCTTGACGGATTTGCAAACGGTTTGGTTTCTTAGTTCTGCCTCGTTGTAGTTCTTTTGGTAGCCGCTGAAATCTTGACGGATTTACAAACGGTTTGGTTTCTTAGTTCTGCCTCGTTGTAGTTGTTTTGGTAGCTTTCTGGAACGCTAATACTCTTATCTCGCTGAAATCTTGACGGATTTATTGGTTTCTTAGTTCTGCCTCGTTGTAGTTGTTTTGGTAGCGGCTAAATTAGCATGTCGCGATGCTACAGGGGATCGCGTCTATGCAAATATTTGGCTTTAAATTTGGATTGTATGTGTGCAATGTGTTTTAAATGCTGAAATGTCGTGTTACATTCACTTTTTACACGCACACATCCGCCCAACAGTCTAAACTCCACCATATGCAATGTGTTTTAAATGCTGTGCTGTTGGTCATGTGGAGAAACGGGAGATCGTCCGTCGTTCAACTCAAGGTGAGGTGCTCCTTATATTGCTAATGCTGGGTTTTGACTGTATTTGCATTTTAGTTGTCCATCAATAGATTTTTTTGAAAAATGGTTAGGGTGTGTGTGTGTGTGTGTGTGTGTCTGTGTGTGTGTGTCTGTGTGTGTGTGTCTGTCTAGGTGTGTGTGTGTGTGTGTCTGTCTAGGTGTGTGTGTGTGTGTGTGGCTGTCTAGGTGTGTGTGTGTGTGTGTGTGTGTGTGGCTGTCTAGGTGTGTGTGTGTGTGTGTGTGTGGCTGGCTGTCTAGGTGTGTGTGTGTGTGTCTGTCTAGGTGTGTGTGTCTCTGTCTGTGTGTGTCTGTCTAGGTGTGTCTGTCTAGGTGTGTGTGTGTGTGTGTGTCTGTCTAGGTGTGTGTGTGTGTGTGTGTGTCTGTCTAGGTGTGTGTGTGTGTGTGTGTGTCTGTCTAGGTGTGTGTGTGTGTGTGTGTCTGTCTAGGTGTGTGTGTGTGTGTGTGTCTGTCTAGGTGTGTGTCTGTCTAGGTGTGTGTGTGTGTGTGTGTCTGTCTAGGTGTGTGTGGTCTGTCTAGGTGTGTGTGTGTGTGTGTCTGTCTAGGTGTGTGTGGTCTGTCTAGGTGTGTGTGTGTGTTACGTCCCCCCGCCTCCGTAACAGTGTGTCTGTCTAGGTGTGTGTGTGTCTGTCTAGGTGTGTGTGTGTGTGTGTGTGTGTGTGTGTGTGTGTGTGTGTGTGTGTGTCTGTCTAGGTGTGTGTGTGTGTGTGTGTGTGTGTCTAGGTGTGTGTGTGTGTGTCTGTCTGTCTAGGTGTGTGTGTGTGTCTGTCTGTCTGTCTAGGTGTGTGTGTGTGTGTCTGTCTGTCTAGGTGTGTGTGTGTGTGTCTGTCTGTCTGTCTAGGTGTGTGTGTGTGTGTGTCTGTCTGTCTGTCTAGGTGTGTGTGTGTGTCTGTCTGTCTGTCTAGGTGTGTGTGTGTGTGTCTGTCTGTCTAGGTGTGTGTGTGTGTGTGTCTGTCTGTCTAGGTGTGTGTGTGTGTCTGTCTGTCTGTCTGTCTGTCTGTCTGTCTAGGTGTGTGTGTGTGTGTGTGTATGTCTGTCTAGGTGTGTGTGTGTGTGTGTGTGTGTGTGTCTGTCTAGGTGTGTGTTGTCTGTCTAGGTGTGTGTGTGTGTCTGTCTGTCTGTCTAGGTGTGTGTGTGTGTGTCTGTCTGTCTGTCTAGGTGTGTGTGTGTGTGTCTGTCTAGGTGTGTGTGTGTGTCTATCTGTCTGTCTAGGTGTGTGTGTGTCTGTCTGTCTAGGTGTGTCTGTGTCTGTCTGTCTAGGTGTGTGTGTGTCTGTCTGTCTAGGTGTGTGTGTGTGTGTCTGTCTGTCTAGGTGTGTGTGTGTGTCTGTCTGTCTAGGTGTGTGTGTGTGTCTGTCTGTCTAGGTGTGTGTGTGTGTCTGTCTGTCTAGGTGTGTGTGTGTGTCTGTCTGTCTAGGTGTGTGTGTCTGTCTGTCTAGGTGTGTGTGTGTCTGTCTGTCTAGGTGTGTGTGTGTCTGTCTGTCTAGGTGTGTGTGTGTCTGTCTGTCTAGGTGTGTGTGTGTCTGTCTGTCTGTCTAGGTGTGTGTGTGTGTCTGTCTGTCTGTCTAGGTGTGTGTGTGTGTCTGTCTGTCTAGGTGTGTGTGTGTCTGTCTGTCTGTCTGTCTGTCTGTCTGTCTGTCTGTCTAGGTGTGTGTGTGTGTGTATGTCTGTCTAGGTGTGTGTGTGTGTGTGTGTGTCTGTCTAGGTGTGTGTTGTCTGTCTAGGTGTGTGTGTGTGTCTGTCTGTCTGTCTAGGTGTGTGTGTGTGTCTGTCTGTCTAGGTGTGTGTGTGTGTCTGTCTGTCTAGGTGTGTGTGTGTGTGTCTATCTGTCTGTCTAGGTGTGTGTGTGTCTGTCTGTCTAGGTGTGTCTGTGTCTGTCTGTCTAGGTGTGTCTGTGTCTGTCTGTCTAGGTGTGTGTGTGTCTGTCTGTCTAGGTGTGTGTGTGTGTCTGTCTGTCTAGGTGTGTGTGTGTGTCTGTCTGTCTAGGTGTGTGTGTGTGTCTGTCTGTCTAGGTGTGTGTGTGTGTCTGTCTGTCTGTCTGTCTGTCTGTCTGTCTGTCTGTCTGTCTGTCTAGGTGTGTGTGTGTCTGTCTAGGTGTGCGTGTGTGTGTGTGTGTGTCTGTCTAGGTGTGTCTGTGTCTGTCTGTCTATGTGTGTGTGTGTGTGTGTGTGTGTGTCTGTCTAGGTGTGTGTGTGTGTCTGTCTAGGTGTGTGTGTGTGTCTGTCTAGGTGTGTGTGTGTGTGTTTGTGTCTGTCTATGTGTGTGTGTGTGTGTTTGTGTCTGTCTAGGTGTGTGTTCGGTGTGTTACGTCCCCCCGCCTCCGTAACAGTGTGTCTGTCTAGGTGTGTGTGTGTCTGTCTAGGTGTGTGTGTGTGTGTCTGTCTAGGGGTGTGTGTGTGTGTGTGTGTGTGTGTCTGTCTAGGTGTGTGTGTGTGTGTGTCTGTCTAGGTGTGTGTGTGTGTGTGTGTCTGTCTAGGTGTGTGTGTGTGTGTCTGTCTAGGTGTGTGTGTGTGTGTCTGTCTAGGTGTGTGTGTCTAGGTGTGTGTGTCTGTCTAGGTGTGTGTGTCTAGGTGTGTGTGTCTAGGTGTGTGTGTCTAGGTGTGTGTCTGTCTGTCTAGGTGTGTGTGTGTATGTCTGTCTAGGTGTGTGTGTGTGTCTGTCTGTCTAGGTGTGTGTGTCTGTCTGTCTAGGTGTGTGTGTGTCTGTCTGTCTAGGTGTGTGTGTGTCTGTCTGTCTAGGTGTGTGTGTGTGTGTGTCTGTCTGTCTAGGTGTGTGTGTGTGTCTGTCTGTCTGTCTAGGTGTGTGTGTGTGTCTGTCTGTCTAGGTGTGTGTGTGTGTCTGTCTGTCTGTCTGTCTGTCTGTCTGTCTGTCTGTCTGTCTAGGTGTGTGTGTGTGTGTATGTCTGTCTAGGTGTGTGTGTGTGTGTGTGTGTGTGTGTGTCTGTCTAGGTGTGTGTTGTCTGTCTAGGTGTGTGTGTGTGTCTGTCTGTCTGTCTAGGTGTGTGTGTGTGTCTGTCTGTCTAGGTGTGTGTGTGTGTGTGTGTCTGTCTAGGTGTGTGTGTGTGTCTATCTGTCTGTCTAGGTGTGTGTGTGTCTGTCTGTCTAGGTGTGTCTGTGTCTGTCTGTCTAGGTGTGTGTGTGTCTGTCTGTCTAGGTGTGTGTGTGTGTGTCTGTCTGTCTAGGTGTGTGTGTGTGTCTGTCTGTCTAGGTGTGTGTGTGTGTCTGTCTGTCTAGGTGTGTGTGTGTGTCTGTCTGTCTAGGTGTGTGTGTGTGTCTGTCTGTCTGTCTGTCTGTCTGTCTGTCTGTCTAGGTGTGTGTGTGTCTGTCTAGGTGTGCGTGTGTGTGTGTGTGTGTCTGTCTAGGTGTGTCTGTGTCTGTCTGTCTAGGTGTGTGTGTGTCTGTCTGTCTAGGTGTGTGTGTGTGTCTGTCTGTCTAGGTGTGTGTGTGTGTCTGTCTGTCTAGGTGTGTGTGTGTGTCTGTCTGTCTAGGTGTGTGTGTGTGTCTGTCTGTCTAGGTGTGTGTGTCTGTCTGTCTGTCTGTCTGTCTGTCTGTCTGTCTGTCTGTCTAGGTGTGTGTGTGTGTATGTCTGTCTAGGTGTGCGTGTGTGTGTGTGTGTCTGTCTAGGTGTGTGTTGTCTGTCTAGGTGTGTGTCTGTCTGTCTGTCTAGGTGTGTGTGTGTGTGTCTGTGTCTGTCTAGGTGTGTGTGTCTGTCTGTGTCTGTCTGTCTGTGTCTGTCTAGGTGTGTGTGTGTGTCTGTCTGTCTGTCTGTCTGTGTCTGTCTAGGTGTGTGTGTCTGTCTGTCTGTGTCTGTCTAGGTGTGTGTCTGTCTGTCTGTGTCTGTCTAGGTGAGTGTGTCTGTCTGTCTGTGTCTGTCTAGGTGTGTGTGTCTGTCTTGGTGTGTGTGTGTCTGTCTGTCTAGGTGTGTGTGAGTGTGTCTGTCTGTCTAGGTGTGTGTGAGTGTCTGTCTGTCTGTCTAGGTGTGTCTGTCTGTCTGTCTGTCTGTCTAGGTGTGTGTGTGTCTGTCTGTCTGTGTCTGTCTAGGTGTGTGTCTGTCTGTCTGTCTGTGTCTGTCTAGGTGTGTGTCTGTCTGTCTGTGTCTGTCTAGGTGTCTGTGTCTGTGTGTCTGTCTGTCTAGGTGTGTGTGTCTGTGTGTCTAGGTGTGTGTCTGTGTGTCTAGGTGTGTGTGGGGGGCTGTGTCATGTGTGTCTGTCTGGGGCTGTGTCGTGTGTGTGAGGGGTGCTGTGTCGTGTGTGTCTGTGTGTGTGTGTCTGGGGCTGTGTCATGTGTGTGTCTGTATACTGATTTTCAGATTGTCTAAGCAAGGTAGGTCTGTTGTTATGTGTTGAAAGGAGAAACGGGAGATCGTCCGCCGATCAACTCAAGGTGAGGTGCTGGTTATGTTACTTAGTGGTTGGGTTTTGACTGAATTAGCATTTTAGTTGTCTATTAATAGATTTTTTTCGGAAAATGGTTTCTGTACTGCCTATGTCATTCTATGCAAATATTTGGCTTTAAATTTGTCCTTGGATGAAAGCTTTATAAGTTGGCTGTGATTAGGAAATTTTAAATGCTGCAATGTCGTGTTACATTTCCTTTTTACACGCACACATCCGCCCAACAGTCTAAATTCTACCTCTGTCAACCATATGCAATGTGTTTTAAATGCTGTGCTTTAGCCCATATATTGATTTCTCATGAACACCTTGTGCGTGTGTATTTATTGCACCTATCTGTTCTGTTTAATGTTCATTTCATATGAAAACACATGGTTATAATTACATAAATACATCTCTGTACAGGGTGGGGTTTTCAACATGCAGCCTTTCTTGATGTATATTTGTAAAGGGAAATCTGGTACCTATTTTGAAGCATTCTATTTTTCTTATTGTGAAATCATTAGATGCCTCGTGCCTCGCGTGCTTCGGCTGCAGCCAAGTCGAAGATGAGGAGGATTCTTCCGATGGCAACGACTCTGGCTAGAGGCTTCCTCCCTGGTATGTAGTCGTAAAGATACAATAATGTTTTCAACTCATTTATATTCCTCAGAATTCTATTGCATGAATGTGTGATGTTTGACTTTTAGATCAACAGCTCGAGATAAGTTATTCATTTTAGTTTTGTGTTGAATTTGTCTTTTTATTAGTGCATGGCACTGGAGCTCGTCACCGTGTCAAGCCTTGGCCTGTCTCTGCCCACACTGGGAAGTTCAACCGATTGGATCTCCCTCCTGAGTCTCCAGATAAGCAGGTAAACTTGTCAAAGTCCTTTCAGAATATAATGTATAATTTAGCTGTGGAATATGTTTGGAGTGGAATGACAACTTTTTATTTGTCCTTATTTATAGTTTGTGCTGTTTGTGGGCGACTCGCATCTGCGTGCGTTGGTTGACCGTTACGTGAGGATGCCAGACGGTTGCCTTTCGTTTGGGTTCCTGTCTACGCCTGGGGCGTCTGCCGCTGAGCTCCGCACTGAGTTGCTGAACGCAGACATCCCCAGAACCCCCGACATCGTTTGCTTGCTGGCTCCAAGCAACAACCTCACGGCGACGCCCGGCATCGAAGCGGCTGGAGTTGCCTTCGATGGACTTCTGAGAGCTGCCCGTAGTCGATGGCCTAAGGTAGTTTTTGTGTTACAAAATAAAGTGTATTTTCAAGGCAGACTATTTAACAGAATTGTATAGTGTGTAATCCAAAACTTTTGTGCGGATCAGGTGTTTGTGCTCGATTTCCCTCCCCGGCTGGCGAGTGAATTGGCACCGCAACAATTCCTTCGAGAGGAGTTTCGTCGCGTTGCAGCAAAGAACGGTATGTAAAAATGATTAAGAGATAATGTCAGTATAGAATATCTTTGTAGGAAAGCTTTTAGTGTATCAACACCACCTCTTGGTACCACGTGCAAAATATGTATATAGTGTATGGTTTAATATTTGTTTTCTTCTGCAGATGTAAAGTACTGCGTCACAGCTGACCGCTTTCCGCTGGACTCACGTGCCTTGTGGATTCGTGATGGGGTAAGTCGTGTTATAACTTGGCACGTGAGAAATTCATGTAATGTCATTTTTATATGTCAAAAGCAGTTTATTTCAATAATAACCCGTGCTTCTCATTATAATAGATCCACCTGAGTGACGATCTGGGGATGCCGCTTCTCGCGAAGCTTCTGTGGCACTTCTCCTTTCTGCAGCTACAGTCACCTCTGCCTGTTACACCTCCGCCTGTGTCTCCTCCCAAGTCACCCCCGACTGTGAGACCCTTTGCTACCACCGTGGTTGTGAAGGGAGAGGTTTCACGTCCACGTCCCCTTGACCCCTTCAAGGAAACTGTCGTCGGACGTCGCGGAAAGGTAAAAGTTATACAATTTTGAAGAGCTTTAGTTTTAGTTAGGCCACATTTATTGAATACTAATTCCCCCTATGTGTTTATAGCGCAGCCAACCTGAGTCCTGGGATGCGCCTGAGGACTGGGATCAGTCTTCCGTGCGGATCCTTCCTCATGAGGTTTGTACATTGGTATGATAGCTGATAGGAAATTAAACCGTAATGATGCGTACATTTGTTGTTTCATTTAAATGCTATTCCTATAAGACAAGGCAAATGGTCAATGTCTCAATTCTGTTTTTTATTTCTAGGTTTGTGTGCCTCCTCTGGTCCTGAGGGAGTGCTTTGTCGTGCTAAACCCTATCCGGTTTAGCACTGACAAGTTGGCTGCAATGGATCGCATTGTTCCATCCAACCTTGACGTCCCCATGGGGAATCGCTCAAAGGTAATTTGTGTGATTTTAATATTAACTGTTTGTGAGTGCATACATATTAATAGCGCCTGTAATCCTATATGACAAGCTTTACATTGTTTGGTACAGATAGTTGCATTGATAATAAAAGTGTTATATTTCATTAACTGTTATCATTTCCGTTCTCTTCCATTATGATAGAAACGGAAGGTGGCACATGGAACCACGGCTGTGGTCTCCAAAGGAAAGAAGGCCCGCCTTGAGGTTGGTAATTTCTCAGTGAAATATGTATTTGTTTTTTGGTTGAAACACAGGAACAACTATTTTCTGATTTCGCCTTTAACACAAGAGATAGTCCAACATTCTCTGTGTAGGTATTGTTTTGCCAATGATTTACAATTATTTTCCAGGCACTTCAAACTCCAGCAAGGATTGCCAAACCTTCGAAGCTGGTACCTCCCCCTCGACCTGTTCCAGAAGCTGCTGTACCAGCTACTCTGGAGGGCGTACCTCCTCCTCGACCTGTTCCAGAAGCTGCTGTACCAGCCACTCTGGAGGGCAGCGTCTTTGTGCCTTCGAGCAAGGTAATTTGCATACAACATGTGATGATTACACACATTCAGTGAATAGAGTGCGGTTCTCTATTCTTTAGATTTTTTCTCTAAGTACCCTTTAAGAAAGTGTAGTTTTGTGTTTCCATTTCTCAATTGTAATGTACATATAATTCTTTCTATGTCATTGCAGTTTGCTCAACCGGAGGAGGGGGATGACAAGACTCTGTGTGTTGATGAGTGGCCGCTTCTTCAAACAGAGTTTTGTGAGGTAAAGGAATGGGGGAAAAAGAGCATCTTGTAATAATTTAATGTTTGGGTTTTGTTGTTAAATTTGTATGTAGCGCCACAAAATACAGGCGTGCACAACACTATGTTTGTTACTGTTTTAAATAAACTACATTAGCAGTAAGTTCTTTGAACTGCCCACTTTTCAATTTTCATACAATTGTATGTCTCATGATAATTTTGCTCCCTTAACTCATTGTAGAAGGTGAACCAGCCAGCTGCTCGGGTTGTCTCTGGACAGAGAAAACAAGAGGAGCCAACACCTTGGGGTCCAAAAGTTGGGATGGCCCAGGCTGATAAACCAACAGCCAATGAGACCAGCTTCTTGGGATGTTCAACCAAGGTAATGACAACAATATAAAAAATGATTTGCAAATAAGCAATCAATCTGTTCCAGGATCAGTATCTAGTAACATTTACATTTTTACTTCATAATTACAATCAACATAGTTTAACTGTTTTTATCATGTTCTTGGTAATATCTACACACTATGAATTGGAAATGTCAAGAAGGTTGGCTGATGAACTTGTTGTGCTCATTTTAATTTTTTAAACTGAACTGAAATAAAAGTTTTCTTTGTCCTTAATTCTGTTCACCACAATACACTAAATGTCCCCTTTTCTATGACTTATGAGTTTGCATGTAGGGGTAAACCTCAATTTTTTAACATTCGTAATGTTTGTGATTGCAGATGACACACATTGAGGACCGTGAGCCGTTTGAACCAGCACCTGAGGTCACTGCGAGCAGTCAGCAGGTATGTAATTACTAGTGGAAAAATTGTATACCAACGGGAAAAGCCACAGCTTAAGAGACCCATTTTGTTTTGATGTGTTTATTCTTTTAAAACATTGATATGGTGTAAGTGTGCAGTTCTGACTAATTTGCCTATACTATGTACATTTTCAAATTACTTACTGGGAACCAACATGCTTTTAAAAACACTGAATTGTCATTTCAGCAGAGCCCGCCTGAGGACAATGGCCAGCTTGAAGATCCTCATGTAACACTTGGCAATCAGAAGGTACTTATTTTTAACATGTTATTCCCTGTTCCTTTTGAGTTTTCCTGGCATTTATTAGATCTTGGAAATTAGTTAAAGTAATGTTAATATCATGTACAATTCCGTTTTCCCATTATACACAGCCATGAACTACAGCTGATTGATTCCTAGCCTTTTTATGAATTCCTTGTTAATTTCGATATAAACTATTGGTTACACTCCTTTTTGATTGAACTACTGTTGTGTTTTTAGGCACCCTGTGATTTTGCACCTGCCAGAGCTGCTACATCAAGTCATGTGACTTATGACAACCCTGGGTGTCTTCAAGGATCGTTTGACCAGAGCAGCCACATATTCGGGGAAAATGCAGGTAAGCAGTGTGCTACAAATGGCATAGCGGCGATTATGACCCACACCACCCAAAGCGTTCTCAAATGGAAAAAAAAGAACATTCATCATATTCTAAAACAAGGTAATGGCTTGTACACATCTATGCTAGAAAATAAGGAAATCAGCGCAGCCAAAACCAGTGGGCATATTTTCATTTCCGAGTTACCCAGACACTGCAAATTCAACAATAAATTATTTAGTTTGGAATATTTTGATACACTCACTGGAAGTCTTGATCGAAAGGATGATTATGACGCTTCTATGCAAAACATAGCCATGCCTTTAGAAGAGGCTATTCAGAGGACACTGCTGCAGACAGACACATGCTTGCTCAACATCCAAGAAAGTGTCTGTGCCGTTTTCAAGGTCGGAACTGCTTTTGCAGTTTTCGATCCTCATTCTCGTAGTACTTGGGGTTCCGTTGCACCGGATGGAACCAGCATAGTAGCGCACTATGCTACTGTGTATGAGTTATATAACCATATTGAGAACCTTGTCAATTCCTTATATCAAAATCATCCACATGCTTTTGATATCCCAAACAAGGTGTTTGAAGTCACTGGTGTGAAAGCTGTTGAGGTAAACTCACCATTTACTGCTTTAACTGCACAGCCTGAAGCCAGCACTTTGGCACATGACGGTACTTTGGACACAGACAGTGACTCTGATCTCTGTGTCCTTTCGGTAACAGATAGAAATTCCCTTGCAGTAAACACGTCTTTTTCCCTTGAAACTGTGCAGCCTGTAGCAAACATTTCTACATGTGACACAACTGTAAACATTGACAGTGTTCCTCCAATTCACACAGAGGGTGCATCCGTCTGTTTAATTTCTGTAACGGATAGGCCCAATATAATATTTACTGGATTGACATTAAGGGAAAAAAACAGGATCTGCAACAAACTGAATATTGTACCAAGTTTAGATCAAAATATTGTTGTACAAACCTTCGATATGGCACAGCCTGAACCATGCAAAACAACAACCATTGAAGGTGACGGTAATTGTTTCTTTCGTTCTCTTTCGTCTGTAATTAGTGGTTGTGAGTCACATCACAAGGCCTTTCGAAAGGCTGTAGTGAATCACATCTCAAATAATCCACTTCATTACATTACTTGTCTAAGACAACAATTTGCTTCTGTGGAGCAATATCTCAGGGACTCAAAAATGAAATATGTTGGATCTTGGGCAACAGAGTTGGAAATACAAGGTTCTGCTGATTTGCTCTGTGTTGATATTTACACATACAGTCAACAGAAATGGTTTACGTTTACGGCGAACATTGAGCCGATTTCAAGAAAAGCCATATATCTGAAACACTGCAATGAAAGCCATTATGAACCTATTGCATGTGTCAAAGAAAAAACCTCTCATGCATGCTTTAGTTTAACTAGCTTCTGTGAAATGTCGCACAAAATGTCCAATGCAGACCTTGTTTCACCACGTAAAAAAATTACAGATAAAGTATATAATGTAAGAATAAAGAAAACATATGCTGGAAACGCAGAATATAGGCAAGATAGAAAGGTAAAATCACAACAAAGATATAATTGTGATGAACAATATCAAGCAAAATTAAAAAACAGCAGTATCGAAAGATATGCTAATAATGAAACGTTCAAAGAAAAAGTAAAAAACAGCAGTATTGAAAAATATGCTAATAATCCTGCCCATCGTAACCAGGTGAAACAAAGAATTGTAATCAAATACAGAGAAGATCCGGCTTATAAACCCTCTTTAATTGAAAGAAACTGTCAAAAGAGACTTAATCTAACCCTCTTAAAACATAATATCGACTATGTAATTGAACTCTTCCAAGAAGAGGTCAAACATGGACCAGAACATGTTTGTTGTGTATGTCACAGATTATTGTTCCGTAAGCAAGTTAGATTATGTGACATAACTTCATATGAATCCAAAGCTTCAACCGTGTCAGCAATTGCAAAACAATGCATTACTACAACATATCTCCATCAATGTAATAACGCATGTTTATCGCCATGCACACTAAAACAGACAGTTGCTGGGAAATTGTGGATATGTTTCAGTTGCAACTCCAAGTTACTCAGTGGTAAGGTTCCCCAGGAGAGCGCTATGAACAATATGGCATTGGATCCAATTCCTGACGAATTAGGCACACTGAACTCATTAGAACAACACCTGTGCGCATTGAATATTCCCTTTATGCGACTTGTGGCATTGCCACGAGGTTCTCAGAATTCTGTCCATGGGCCGGTGACTTGCGTTCCATCAAACAGCGATGTAGTCACTTCGGTTCTCCCAAGGCTAGAAAATCAAGATTTAATGATCCGAATAAAACTGAAAAGAAAACTTACTTATAAGGGGCATTATCAGTATCAATATGTGCACACTCAAAAAATCCAAAATGCGATAGCATGTTTAAAGGACATGAATAAATGGTATAAGGACATAGACTTTAACGCAGAATGGGAAAATCCCTTGCCAGAAGATGCATGTTCTGTTTTGAAAGAATGCAACACAGTTAATGACACTCCATCTGCACCTGAAAGCAGTGACATTACAACTCAATCAGACCAGGTGTCGGATGATGAAGAAGCTGACCACATATATGAAACTCAAACACACGGGTTACTCTTGGACACATGTTTGCAACCAATTGATATCGCACAGGAAATATTTGATCAGCATTTCGAAAGTGTTTTATCAATAGCTCCAGCTGAGGGCAACAGTCCTGTTAGGCTGCTGACCGATAAGGGCAATGAAGCAAAATGTTTCCCAACTCTTTTCCCCAAAGGGACAGGTACATTCCATGATGCACGGCCCCACAGGCTCACTCTCAGTAGATACATCAACACACGAATCCTAAATGCTGATGGGAGGTTTAGCAGCAACTTGGACTACATTTTCTATGCTCAATATTTATCTGAGGTCAATCAGGTTGTTTCCAAGGTGTCCATAGCATTGAGAAAAGGTTACCATGCAGGGGAATCATTGGCTATAACTTCCGCCATGCTTTCAAACAAAGACTATGTAAGTAATGTCTTAAAAACCGATCTCGGTTACAAGTTCCTTCAACCGATCCGAGGGACTCCAGTTTTTTGGCAAGGTGTACAGAAAAATCTATTTGCTATGGTTCGTCAGCTTGGTGTCCCTACTTGGTTCTGTTCATTTTCATGTGCGGATTTACGCTGGACTGAACTCATCGATGTTTTCATGAGACTACAGAAAATACAGGGAAATGTCAACGACCTGGACTGGTCACAGAGGTGCAATTTACTCAAAACTAATCCGGTTACCGCGGCAAGAATGTTCCAACACAGGTTTCAGACTTTCCTAAATGACGTCATCAAGTCACCAGCTAACCCCATTGGTAAAGTTATCGACACATTTTTTAGAGTTGAATTCCAACAACGCGGCTCACCCCATACTCATTGTCTGTTCTGGGTAGAAAATGCACCGAAAATAGGCAAAAACACAGACCAAGAAGTCACACAATTTATTGATAAATACATCAGTTGTGAACTCCCGCCAGCAACCGACGCATTGCATGAAGTTGTTTCCAGCGTTCAAAAACACAGCTCCAAGCACTCAAAGAGTTGTAGGAAAAAAGGCACAACATGCAGATTTAACTTTCCACGTCCTCCAAGCAACCACACCTTTCTTTGTAGAAGTAAAACAGACGAGGACCAGGAGGTAACAGACGCTGATCCGATAGACGTCTCTATATTAGAAATGCGAAAAGAAAAAGAGGTGGCTAAAAGTGTCATGACAAGGGTCAAACATGCTCTTTCAAGTCCAGACCTAACCTTCGACACTGTGGATCAGCTATTTGCTTCCATTAACATCACCCAGGAAATGTTTGAAAATGCCTACCGATTGACAACCAATAAAAACGCGGTTGTACACAAACGCAACCCATCAGATGTTTACGTTAATCAATACAACAAAGACCTTTTGCGTTGCTGGGATGCCAACATGGACATACAATATGTCTGTGATGCTTTTGCTTGTGTAGTATACATAATATCCTACATCTCAAAAGCAGAACAAGACATGGGCTTATTGTTACAACATACTCAAAATGAAATGAAAAAACATGGAAATTTAGATGCAAAACAAACACTCAATAAGTTGGGAAGTGTCTTTCTCCACAATCGCGAGGTCTCAGCTCAAGAAAGTGTTTATCGAGTTACAAACATGCATCTCAACGAATGCTCAAGACTGGTCACATTTATCCCTACTGGTGAAAATACCGTCAGAATGAGTTTTCCTCTCAGTGTCATTCAAAGCAAAGCAGAACAGGATGACACATCAACAGACTCGATATGGATGACGAGCATAACGGACCGCTATAAAAACCGCCCCCAGGGCGCAATTTTTCATGATATTTGTATAGCCACATTTGCTTCAAAATACAGAGTTCTGTACGGGAAAGAGCAGCACAGCCAGGGCTCTGTTAAACTGGAAAATAACACTGGCTTTGTTAAGATGAGAACTAGGGGACCTGATGCTGTTGCTAAATACGCTCGTTTCTCACAAACCAAATATCCAGAAAAACACTACCACAGTTTGCTACAATTGTTTTTGCCTCATTATTCAACAGATGAGTTAAAACCTCCACCGTACAACAGTTATGAGCAGTTTTACAGGACCGGTTCCATCACTAACAGCAGCAATACAACGCAAAGTGTTAAGGAAGTTGTAGATTTCAATAGATCCCTGTTTGAAGTAGATGCAGATGAGCTCGACAGATGCCAAGAGGTTGCAGGGCACCGCGGGGCTCACGACGAGGCATGGGCAGACCTTTGCCCTGAATCTGAGTTGGAGCGATTAGAATGTCAGGAGGAGATGTCTAACAACAACGACACAAATCACAATGAAAGAGAAGCCATACCGGACTTGCAGTCGGACGCAAAGGCAACGCTGTCTAAAGAATTTCCCACACACTCGATACAAAGAGCTGAAGGTCTGTCCATTATGCGCACGTTAAACGAACAACAGACTCAAATTTTTTACAAAATCCGCGCATGGTGCCTTGACAAAATCAATGGCAAAAACCCAGACCCGTTTCGCGTATTCATTTCAGGGGGAGCAGGCACGGGAAAGTCGCACCTGATTAAAGCTGTGTACTACGAGTCATGCAGACTCTTTGCAAGAATGTCCATTAATCCAGACGACACTCATGTTTTGCTAGCTGCTCCTACAGGAGTAGCAGCATATAATATCAACGGAAGCACAATACACAGCACCTTTGCTATTACTACCACTGCCAAACTGCCATATCAACCTCTAGGAGATGAAAGAATCAATTCGTTAAGAGCCACCATGAAAGACTTACAAATACTCATTTTGGACGAGGTGAGTATGGTTGATCATAAAATCCTGACGTATGTCCATGGCAGACTACGACAAATAAAGCAACAAGGAGATTATGCATTGTTTGGGAATGTATCAATCATGGCAGTTGGTGACTTCTTCCAGCTCGGCCCTGTAAAGGGGACACCTCTTTACCACGAGCAATTGGTGACCGATCTGTGGAACAATCATTTCACTCACATTGAGTTGACAAAGATAATGCGACAAAAAAACAAAGAGTTTGCTGAAACATTAAATCGTCTTAGAAAACACAGAAAAGGAGACAATCTTTACCAGCGAGATGAAGTCTTGCTAAGACAACGCGAGACCGGCGAGGGGGAACTGACACAGGACCTTCACATTTTCGCCACAAACGATGAAGTGGCAGCCCATAACACCGCCATGTTACACAAGACGTGTACGGATTTGGTGCAAATTAAAGCTCAAGATTCTCAGAGAAACCCTACCACAGGACAAGTAACAAGAAAAAATAATCCAAAATTTGATAGTCAGACATGTTTAAGCAGAACGTTAATCGTTGGTCCATCAGCTCGCGTAATGCTCATCAAAAATATAGATCTGTCAGATGGATTGGTCAATGGTGTATTCGGTACCGTTTGCAAAATCACCTTCGAAGGGAACGTTCAGTTTCCCAAAACCATTTTGGTTAAGTTTGACAATGACACAATCGGCAGGAAACTGAGGAGTAGGTCTATATGCTTTGAGCCTCAATTTCAACAAGCAACACCCATAGATGCTGTGGAAGACAAAGTAATGACTGGTGGATCTAGACGCCAATACCCGTTACGCCTAGCATGGGCCTGTACCATACACAAAGTTCAAGGTTTAACTTTAGAAAGAGCTGTAGTGTCCCTTAAAAGGATATTTGCAGCTGGCCAAGCATATGTAGCATTAAGCCGAGTAACGTGTGAGGAAAACCTTATCATTCAAGACTACGCAGCCAAAGCCTTCTATTCGAAACCAGACATCGACATTTCCCTGCAAAAAATGGAACCATTCATTGCAACTCCACCAGCAGAAATAACTTCAACCCTCAAAATATGCCTCCACAACATTCAAGGTCTATGTCAACACATGGAAGACCTTAAACATGACCAGAGAATCTTGAGTGCTGACATCATTTGCGTGACAGAAACATGGCTGGAGCAAAGCACATCAGTCAGTTCCATTGAAATGCCAGGTTGGACTTTTAATCACAAACTCCGGTCCCAATCCTACCATAACATGACCCAATTCCAAGACTTGGTAAACAAACGGCACGGTGGTGTGGGCTACTATCACAAAGACCACATCACTTGTAACATTATACACATGCCGTGCAGTGACTTGGAAGCCATCATGTTTAATGTTCAGCCTTTGAATTACAATTTCATTGTGCTGTACAAACCGCCATCATATCAACTCGCCTTATTCAAACAAAATCTCGCTTTGGTAATGCAACAATTTAACCAACTTTCAGGAGGAAAGGTAATTATGGGTGACTTCAACGACAATGCCCTTGTTTCTAAATCTGCAGAAAATTTCATGCAACAACAAGGTTACACCCAAATTGTCTCTTCGCCAACAACAGAAAACGACACAACAATTGATCACGTTTACATTCGTGACATTAGTCCCACTGATATCAAAGTGCAAATTCTGTCCACCTACTACTCCGATCATGAGTGCCTCTGTTTAGATTTCCTTCTGTAACTGGTTAGCTCGTTTAGCTCGCAGGTTTTAGCACTACCCAATATTTGAAATGTTTTGTCTGTCTTTTCTATTTATTCAAATAAATAATAAATATTAAATATTATATATTTTTTATTTTTTTACATTTTCTATTTTTTCTAATAAATCATGAATTTTCTCCCCATAATTTTTTTATGGATTTGCCCCTCTAATGAAAGCCATAGATATGGGTTTTTTTTTAGCACTACCCAATGATTTAAATGTTTTGTCTTTGTCTTTTCTATTTTTTCTAATCAATAATAAATATTATCAATTATACTTTTTTTTTTTTCAATTTTTTCTAATAAATAATACATATTATCCATTTTTTACTTTTTGGATTTTAACTTTACATTTACTCCCCATTTTTTTTTTATTTTTTTTTTATTTGCCCCTCTAATAAAAGCCATAGCTATTTTGGCCCTTTTCAGCATTTTTTCCCTATTCATCTATAACTTACAATTTACAATAAGGGTACATAGATAAGCTATTTGTTAATGCTTAGTTAATAACTCATAGCTAACTAACCATTTCTAAATACTTGCGTAATGCTTGATTAGCATTAACTAAGTCAAACTAACTGTTATCCTTAGTTAATGCTAATCTAAGCATCAACCAAGTGAAACTAACTGTAATGCTTAGTTAATACTTATCTTAGCATTAACTAAGAATTACAGTTACTTTTACTTAGTTAATACTTATCTTAGCATTAACTAAGTAAAACTAACTGTTAGGCTTAGTTAATACTATGGTAAGTATAGTTAACTAAGCATACTTAATGCCTAACCAATCATTACTTCACATTAAATAGTGTTAAATACGCATTAACAAACCATTGATAACATTACGTAAGTATTAGTCCACATATATATGATGTACCCTCATTGTAGTATGTTAACCATGGATTTAGGTTTCCTTTTTATTCAATCTTTAAAATACCATTTGAATTTTTTTGATTTTTCCAAATTTATTTGCCTCTCAAAACCCAACCCCTCGTCCACGTCGTGAGAGGTGGAAACAGTGTGTCTGTATTCCAGGTCCATCCAAGACGCTGTCTGGATGGACCTGGAAACATGCTGGCCAACGGGGCTCTGGTAAAGCAAACCAATCAAAACGGTAGCGGACAAGGCGTTTGGGGCAACAACTCCCACACCAAACCTCTCACAGTCAAAACCTTTATATCCACAGGTTCACGGTAGCGTTTTGAACACATGCTTCGCGTTGTGCCGGCGAAACGCACATTTCTTGTCGCGTTGTGCCGGCGAAATGCACACTTCTTGGACCCCTGCATAACTGCTTGCAGTTCTAGTTATTATTAGGGGTCCAAGCCAACAGGTTGGATCCCTATTGTTTTTGTAAGGATTATTATTATTATTATTATTATTATTCCCCCCCTAGAAGTGGGCCCACAGCACAAACCGTAAATGGTGCAGACATGCCAAATGCATGACTAGATCAAGATCCGTGGCGACTACGCAGACGACAAAATCCAGACATGCCGGCAACTAGGTGGCGCTATACCAAGGAATACGCGTTTGGGGCTATAACTCCCACACCGAACCTCCCACATTCAAAACTTTATACACACAGATGCACTGGAGTCTGCTGCATCTTTTGGCCTAGGCCACGCCAATTTGCGTTTATGAATATTTTTCGCTAAATCGCGAAAACCGCAAAACTGTTTTTTCCCTACTCCTCCCACATTTCTTGACCAATCGACACCAAACTTTGCACACGACATCTTCAGACGCACACGCAAAGAATGCATGAAACACTTTTTTGATCAGACCTTCGACGACGAAACGGTAGCGTTTTGAATATTGGTTTATTAGCTAAATTAGACGTGGAATATCAAAAATCCAAAGAAATCCAAAATTAGACATCGGATCGAGTCCAAATTTTACACACATGTTGGTGCTAACCTTACTGTCGTTCGATAAAAAAATCGGAAAATTTCGCCATTAGGGGGCGCAATAAACGAGGAAATTGTATATCTTCTACAAAATTTTGCCGCAAAAACGCTTCACTGACTTCTCGCTACTCCTACCACAGTCAAATCCTTTGTATCCACAGGTTCAGGGTAGCGTTTGGAACACAAGCTTCGCTTTGTGCCGGCGAAACGCACATTTCTTGTCGCGTTGTGCCGGCGAAATGCACATTTCTTGGACCCCTGCATAACTGCTTGCAGTTCTAGTTATTATTATACTTACCCCCCTAAAAGTGGTACCACAGCCCAAACCGTAAATGCTGCACACACGCCAATTACATGACTAGATCCAGATCTCTTCGGACTACGCAGACGACAAAATCCAGACATGCCGGCCACTAGGTGGCGCTATACCAAGGAATACGCGTTTGGGGCTATAACTCCCACACCGAACCTCCCACAGTCCAAAAACTTGTACACACAGATGCACTGGAGTCTGCTGCATCTTTTGGCCTAGGCCACGCCCATTTGCGTCTATGAATATTTTTCGCTAAATCGCGAAAACCGCAAAACTGTTTTTTTCGCTACTCCTCGCACATTTCTTGACCAATCAACACCAAACTTTGCACACGGCATCTTCAGACGCACACGCAAAGAAATCATATACAGTTTTTTGATCCGACCTTCGACGACGAAACGGTAGAGTTTTGAATATTATTTTATTAGCTAAATTAGACGTGGAAAATTAAAAAAACAAAAAATTCCAAAATTAGATATCGGGTCGTTTCCAAATGTTAGACACATGTTGGTGCTAACCTTAATGACCTTGGATAAAAATTTCGGAAAATTTCGCCATTAGGGGGCGCAATAAACGAGGAAATTGTATATCTTCTACAAAAATTTCGCCGCGAAAACGCTACACTGACTTCTCGCTACTCCACAGGTTCAGGGTAGCGTTTTGAACACATGCTTCGCGTTTTTTCCGGCGAAATGCACATTTCTTGTCGCGTTGTGCCGGCGAAATGCACACTTCTTGGACCCCTGCATAACTGCTTGCAGTTCTAGTTATTATTATTCCCCCCTAGAAGTGGGTCCACAGCCCAAACCGTAAATGGTGCCGACACGCCAATTGCATTACTAGATCCAGGGCCCTGAGTTCTAAGCAGACGACCAAATCCAGACACGCCGGCCACTAGGTGGCGCTATACCAAGGAAAGACGCGTTTGGGGCTATAACTCCCACACCGAACCTCCCACATTCAAAACCTTGTACACACAGATTCACTGGAGTCTGCTGCATCTTTTGGCATAGGCCACGCCCATTTGCGTCTATAATTTTTTTTCGCAAAATCGCGAGAACCGCAAAACTGTTTTTTCGCTACTCCTCCCACATTTCTTGACCAATTGACACAAAACTTTGCACACGGCATCTTCAGACGCACACGCAAAGAAATCATCAACAGTTTTTTGATCCGACCTTCGACGACGAAACGGTCGCATTTTGAATATTGGAATATTAGCTAAATTAGACGTGGAAAATCAAAAATCCAAAAAAATCCAAAATCAGACATCGGATCGAGTCCAAATTGTACAGACATGTTGGTGCTAACCTTATTGTCGTTCGATAAAAATTCCGGAATTTTTCGCCATTAGGGGGCGCAATAAACGAGGAAATTGTATATCTTCTAATTGGCCCAAGGAATGTTCTTCAAACTATACGGAAACCATCAAGGGGGAAACCCGAGTCTATATAAAAAATATGGCCAAGAATTATTAATGTGGGCGGGAGTTATTTGGAAAAGGAAAATTGTCTTTGGAAAATTTCGCCAACAGGGCGGCGCCAAAAAACGACGACATTGTATATCTCCTATTTGGCCAATGGAATGTTCTGTAAACGCGTTTTGGGCTATAACTTCCACACCGAAGCTCCCACAGTCAAAACCTTTGTATCCACAGATTCACTGGAGTCAGCTGCATCTTTTGTCATACGCCGTTCCTCAACTTCGAACACATGCTTCGCGTTGTGCCGGCGAAATGCACACTTCTTGGACCCCTGCATAACTGCTTGCAGTTCTAGTTATTATACTTCCCGCGCTAAAAGTGGGTCCACAGCCCAAACCGTAAATGGTGCCGACACGCCAATTGCATGACTAGATCCAGGTCCGGCACCGCTACTCAGATGACAAAATCCAGGCACGCCGGCCACTAGGTGGCGCTATACCAAGGGAAAATGCGTTTGGGGCTATAACTCCCACACCGAACCTCCCACATTCAAAACCTCGTACACACAGATTCACTGGAGTCTGCTGCATCTTTTGGCATAGGCCACGCCCATTTGCGTCTATAATTTTTTTTCGCAAAATCGCGAAAACCGCAAAACTGTTTTTTCGCTACTCCTCCCACATTTCTTGACCAATCGACACAAAACTTTGCACACGACATCTTCAGACGCACACGCAAAGGAATCATATACAGTTTTTTGATCCGACCTTCGACGACGAAACGATAGCATTTTGAATATTGGTATATTAGCTAAATTAGACGTGGAAAATCAAAAATACAAAAAAATCCAAAATTAGACATCGGATCGAGTCCAAATTCTACACACATGTTGGTGCTAACCTTAATGACGTTCGATAAAAATTTCGGAAATTTCCGCCATTAGGGGGCGCAATAAACGAGGAAATTGTATATCTTCTACAAAATTTCGCCGCAAAAACGCTACACTGACTTCTCGCTACTCCTACCACAGTCAAATCCTTTGTATCCACAGGTTCAGGGTAGCGTTTTGAACACATGCTTCGCGATGTACCGGCGAAATGCACATTTCTTGTCGCGTTGTGCCGGCGAAATGCACACTTCTTGGACCCCTGCATAACTGCTTGCAGTTCTAGTTAGGGGTCCAAGCCAACAGGTTGGATCCCTATTGTTTTTGTAAGGATTTTTTTTATTATTATTATACTACCTCCCCGTGAAAGTGGAACCACAGCCCAAACCGTAAATGGTGCACACGCGCCAATTGCATGGCTAGATCCAGAATCGGCACCGCTACTCAGATAACAAAATCCAGACACGCCGGCCACTAGGTGGCGCTATACCAACGAATACGCGTTTGGGGCTTTAACTCCCACACCGAACCTCCCAGAGTCCAAAAACTTGTACACACAGATGCACTGGAGTCTGCTGCATCTTTTGGCCTAGGCCACGCCCATTTGCGTCTATGAATATTTTTCGCTAAATCGCGAAAACCGCAAAACTGTTTTTTCCCTACTCCTCCCACATTTCTTGACCAATCAACACCAAACTTTGCACACGGCATCTTCAGACGCACACGCAAAGAAATCATATACAGTTTTTTGATCCGACCTTCGACGACGAAACGGTAGAGTTTTGAATATTCTTTTATTAGCTAAATTAGACGTGGAAAATTAAAAAACCAAATAATTCCAAAATTAGACATCGGATCGAGTCCAAATTTTAGACACATGTTGGTGCTAACCTTATTGACCTTCGATAAAAATTTCGGAAAATTTCGCCATTAGGGGGCGCAATAAACGAGGAAATTGTATATCTTCTACAAAAATTTCGCCGCGAAAACGCTACACTGACTTCTCGCTACTCCACAGGTTCAGGGTAGCGTTTTGAACACATGCTTCGCGTTTTTCCGGCGAAATGCACATTTCTTGTCGCGTTGTGCCGGCGAAATGCACACTTCTTGGACCCCTGCATAACTGCTTGCAGTTCTAGTTATTATTATTCCCCCCTAGAAGTGGGTCCACAGCCCAAACCGTAAATGGTGCCGAAACGCCAATTGCATGACTAGATCCAGGTCCCTGAGTTCTAGGTAGACGACAAAATCCAGACACGCCGGCCACTAGGTGGCGCTATACCAAGGAAAGACGCGTTTGGGGCTATAACTCCCACACCGAACCTCCCACAGTCCAAAAACTTGTACACACAGATGCACTGGAGTCTGCTGCATCTTTTGGTCTAGGCCACGCCCATTTGCGTCTATAATTTTTTTTCGCAAAATCGCGAAAACCGCAAAACTGTTTTTTCGCTACTCCTCCCACATTTCTTGACCAATCGACACAAAACTTTGCACACGACATCTTCAGACGCACACGCAAAGGAATCATATACAGTTTTTTGATCCGACCTTCGACGACGAAACGATAGCATTTTGAATATTGGTATATTAGCTAAATTAGACGTGGAAAATTAAAAATCCAAAAAAATCCAAAATTAGACATCGGATCGAGTCCAAATTCTACACACATGTTGGTGCTAACCTTAATGACGTTCGATAAAAATTTCGGAAAATTTCGCCATTAGGGGGCGCAATAAACGAGGAAATTGTATATCTTCTACAAAATTTCGCCGCGAAAACGCTACACTGACTTCTCGCTACTCCTACCACAGTCAAATCCTTTTGTATCCACAGGTTCAGGGTAGCGTTTTCAACACATGCTTCGCGTTGTGCCGGCGAAATGCACATTTCTTGTCGCGTTGTGCCGGCGAAATGCACACTTCTTGGACCCCTGCATAACTGCTTGCAGTTCTAGTTAGGGGTCCAAGCCAACAGGTTGGATCCCTATTGTTTTTGTAAGGATTTTTCCTATTATTATTCTTCCCCCCGTACTTGTTGGACTACAGCCCAAACCGTAAAAGGTGCACACGCGCCAATTGCATGACTAGAACCAGTACCGGCACCGCTACTCAGATAACCAAATCCAGACATGCCGGCCACTAGGTGGCGCTATACCAAGGAGAAACACGTTTGGGACTATAACTCCCACACCGAACCTCCCAGCGTCCAAAAACTTGTACAGACAGATGCACTGGAGTCTGCTGCATCTTTTGGCCTAGGCCACGCCCATTTGCGTCTATGAATATTTTTCGCTAAATCGCGAAAACCGCAAAACTGTTTTTTCGCTACTCCTCCCACATTTCTCGCCCGATCACCACCAAACTTTGCACATGGCATCTTCAGACGCACACGCAAAGAAATCATAGACAGTTTTTTGATCCGACCTTCGACGACGAAACGGTAGAGTTTTGAATATTTGTTTATTAGCAAAATTAGACGTGGAAAATTAAAAATCCAAAGAAATCCAAAATTAGACATCGGATCGAGTCCAAACTCTACACACATGTTGGTGCTAACCTTAATGACGTTCGATAAAAATTTCGGAAAATTTCACCAATGGGGGCGCAATAAACGAGGATATTGTATATCTTCTACAAAATTTCGCCGCGAAAACGCTACACTGACTTCTCGCTACTCATACCACAGTCAAATCCTTTGTATCCACAGGTTCAGGGTAGCGTTTTGAACACATGCTTCGCGTTGTGCCGGCGAAATGCACACTTCTTGGACCCCTGCATAACTGCTTGCAGTTCTAGTTATTATACTTCCCGCGCTAAAAGTGGGTCCACAGCCCAAACCGTAAATGGTGCCGACACGCCAATTGCATGACTAGATCCAGGTCCGGCACCGCTACTCAGATGACAAAATCCAGGCACGCCGGCCACTAGGTGGCGCTATACCAAGGGAAAATGCGTTTGGGGCTATAACTCCCACACCGAACCTCCCACATTCAAAACCTCGTACACACAGATTCACTGGAGTCTGCTGCATCTTTTGGCATAGGCCACGCCCATTTGCGTCTATAATTTTTTTTCGCAAAATCGCGAAAACCGCAAAACTGTTTTTTCGCTACTCCTCCCACATTTCTTGACCAATCGACACAAAACTTTGCACACGACATCTTCAGACGCACACGCAAAGGAATCATATACAGTTTTTTGATCCGACCTTCGACGACGAAACGATAGCATTTTGAATATTGGTATATTAGCTAAATTAGACGTGGAAAATCAAAAATACAAAAAAATCCAAAATTAGACATCGGATCGAGTCCAAATTCTACACACATGTTGGTGCTAACCTTAATGACGTTCGATAAAAATTTCGGAAATTTCCGCCATTAGGGGGCGCCATAAACGAGGAAATTGTATATCTTCTACAAAATTTCACCGCGAAAACGCTACACTGACTTCTCGCTACTCCTACCACAGTCAAATCCTTTGTATCCACAGGTTCAGGGTAGCGTGTGCCGGCGAAACGCACATTTCGTGTCGCGTTGTGCCGGCGAAATGCACACTTCTTGGACCCCTGCATAACTGCTTGCAGTTCTAGTTAGGGGTCCAAGCCAACAGGTTGGATCCCTATTGTTTTTGTAAGGATTTTTATTATTATACTTCCTACCAAGAAAGTGGGAATACAGCCCATACCGTAAATGTTGCACACACGCCAATTGCATGACTAGATCCAGGTCAGTGAAGACTATGCAGACGACAAAATCCAGACACGCCGGCCACTAGGTGGCGCTATACCAAGGAATACGCGTTTGGGGCTATAACTCCCACACCGAACCTCCCACAGTCCAAAAACTTGTACACACAGATGCACTGGAGTCTGCTGCATCTTTTGGCCTAGGCCACGCCCATTTGCGTCTATGAATATTTTTCGCTAAATCGCGAAAACCGCAAAACTGTTTTTTCCCTACTCCTCCCACATTTCTTGACCAATCGACACCAAACTTTGCACACGACATCTTCAGACGCACACGCATAGAAATCTTAGACAGTTTTTTGATCCGACCTTCGACGACGAAACGGTAGAGTTTTGAATATTGGTTTATTAGCTAAATTAGACGTGGAAAATTAAAAATCCAAATAAATCCAAAATTAGACATCGGATCGAGCCCAAATTCTACACACATGTTGGTGCTAACCTTAATGACGTTCGATAAAAATTTCGGAAAATTCCACCATTAGAGGGCGCAATAAACGAGGAAATTGTATATCTTCTACAAAATTTCGCCGCGAAAACGCCACACTGACTTCTCGCTACTCCTACCACAGTCAAATCCTTTGTATCCACAGGTTCAGGGTAGCGTTTTCAACACATGCTTCGCGTTGTGGCGGCGAAATGCACATTTCTTGTCGCGTTGTGCCGGCGAAATGCACACTTCTTGGACCCCTGCATAACTGCTTGCAGTTCTAGTTATTATACTTCCTACCAAGAAAGTGGGAATACAGCCCATACCGTAAATGTTGCACACACGCCAATTGCATGACTAGATCCAGGTCAGTGAAGACTATGCAGACGACAAAATCCAGACACGCCGGCCACTAGGTGGCGCTATACCAAGGAATACGCGTTTGGGGCTATAACTCCCACACCGAACCTCCCACAGTCCAAAAACTTGTACACACAGATGCACTGGAGTCTGCTGCATCTTTTGGCCTAGGCCACGCCCATTTGCGTCTATGAATATTTTTCGCTAAATCGCGAAAACCGCAAAACTGTTTTTTCCCTACTCCTCCCACATTTCTTGACCAATCGACACCAAACTTTGCACACGACATCTTCAGACGCACACGCATAGAAATCTTAGACAGTTTTTTGATCCGACCTTCGACGACGAAACGGTAGAGTTTTGAATATTGGTTTATTAGCTAAATTAGACGTGAAAAGACAAAAATCCGAAGAAATCCAGAATTATACATCGGATCGAGTCCAAATTCTACACACATGTTGGTGCTAACCTTAATGACGTTCGATAAAAATTTCGGAAAATTCCGCCATTAGGGGGCGCAATAAACGAGGAAATTGTATATCTTCTACAAAATTTCGCCGCGAAAACGCCACACTGACTTCTCGCTACTCCTACCACAGTCAAATCCTTTGTATCCACAGGTTCAGGGTAGCGTTTTCAACACATGCTTCGCGTTGTGCCGGCGAAATGCACATTTCTTGTCGCGTTGTGCCGGCGAAATGCACACTTCTTGGACCCCTGCATAACTGCTTGCAGTTCTAGTTAGGGGTCCAAGCCAACAGGTTGGATCCCTATTGTTTTTGTAAGGATTTTTCTTATTATTCTTACCCCCCTAAAAGTGGGCCCACACCCCAAACCGTAAAAGGTGCCGACACGCGAATTGCATGACTAGATCCAGATCTCTTCGGACTACGCAGACGACCAAATCCAGACACGCCGGCCACTAGGTGGCGCTATACCAAGGAATACGCGTTTGGGGCTATAACTCCCACACCGAACCTCCCACAGTCCAAAAACTTGTACACACAGATGCACTGGAGTCTGCTGCATCTTTTGGCCTAGGCCACGCCCATTTGCGTCTATGAATATTTTTCGCTAAATCGCGAAAACCGCAAAACTGTTTTTTCCCTACTCCTCCCACATTTCTTGACCAATCGACACCAAACTTTGCACACGACATCTTCAGACGCACACGCATAGAAATCTTAGACAGTTTTTTGATCCGACCTTCGACGACGAAACGGTAGAGTTTTGAATATTGGTTTATTAGCTAAATTAGACGTGGAAAATTAAAAATCCAAAAAAATCCAAAATTAGACATCGGATCGAGTCCAAATTCTACACACATGTTGGTGCTAACCTTAATGACGTTCGATAAAAATTTCGGAAAATTCCGCCATTAGGGGGCGCAATAAACGAGGAAATTGTATATCTTCTACAAAATTTCGCCGCGAAAACGCCACACTGACTTCTCGCTACTCCTACCACAGTCAAATCCTTTGTATCCACAGGTTCAGGGTAGCGTTTTCAACACATGCTTCGCGTTGTGCCGGCGAAATGCACATTTCTTGTCGCGTTGTGCCGGCGAAATGCACACTTCTTGGACCCCTGCATAACTGCTTGCAGTTCTAGTTATTAGGGGTCCAAGCCAACAGGTTGGATCCCTATTGTTTTTGTAAGGATTTTTTTAGGGGTCCAAGCCAACAGGTTGGAACCCTATTGTTTTTGTAAGGATTATTATTATTATTAGGGGTCCAAGCCAACAGGTTGGATCCCTATTGTTTTTGTAAGGATTTTTCCTATTATTATTCTTCCCCCCGTACTTGTGGGACCACAGCCCAAACCGTAAATGGTGCGCACACGCCAATAGCATGACTAGATCCAGGTACGGCACCGCTACTCAGATACCCAAATCCAGATACGCCGGTCACTAGGTGGCGCTATACCAAGGAAAGATGCGTTTGGGGCTCTAACTCCCACACCGAACCTCCCAGAGTCCAAAAACTTTTACACACAGATGCACTGGAGTCTGTTGCATCTTTTGGCCTAGGCCACGCCCATTTGCGTCTATGAATATTTTTCGCTACATCGCGAAAACCGCAAAACTGTATTTTCGCTACTCCTCCCACATTTCTTGACCAATCTACACCAAACTTTGCACACGGCATAATCAGACGCACACGCAAAGAAATCATATACAGTTTTTTGATCCGACCTTCGACGACGAAACGGTAGAGTTTTGAATATTCTTTTATTAGCTAAATTAGACGTGGAAAATTAAAAAAAACAAAAAAATCCAAAATTAGACATCGGATCGAGTCCAAATTTTAGACACATCTTGGTGCTAACCTTAATGACGTTCGATAAAAAATTTGGAAAATTTCGCCATTAGGTGGCGCAATAAACGAGGAAATTGTATATCTTCTACAAAATTTCGCCGCGAAAACGCTACACTGACTTCTCGCTACTCCTACCACAGTCAAATCCTTTGTATCCACAGGTTCAGGGTAGCGTTTTGAACACCTGCTTCGCGTTGTGCCAGCGAAATGCACATTTCTTGTCGGGTTGTGCCGGCGAAATGCACACTTCTTGGACCCCTGCATAACTGCTTGCAGTTCTAGTTATTATTATTCCCCCCTAGAAGTGGGTCCACAGCCCAAACCGTAAATGGTGCCGACACGCCAATTGCATGACTAGATCCAGGTCCCTGAGTTCTAGGCAGACGACAAAATCCAGACACGCCGGCCACTAGGTGGCGCTATACCAAGGAAAGAAGCCTTTGGGGCTATAACTCCCACACCGAACCTCCCACATTCAAAACCTTGTACACACAGATGCACTGGAGTCTGCTGCATCTTTTGGGCTAGGCCACGCCCATTTGCGTCAATGAATATTTTTCGCTAAATCGCGAAAACCGCAAAACAGTTTTTTCCCTACTCCTCCCACATTTCTTGACCAATCAAAACCAAACTTCGCAGACGACATCTTCAGACGCACACGCAAAGGAATCATCAACAGTTTTTTTATCCGACCTTCGACGACGAAACGGTAGCGTTTTGAATATTTGTTTATTGGCTACGTTTTACGTCAAAACGCAAAAATTCAAAGAATACCAAAAGTAGACGTCGGATCAAGTCCAAATTTTAGACACATGTCGGTGCTACCCTTAATGGCGTTCAATAAAGAATTCGGAATATTTCGCCATTAGGGGGCGCAATAAACGAGGAAATTGTATATCTTCTAATTGGCCAAAGGAATGTTCTTCAAACTATAAGGGAACCATCAAGGGGCAAACCCAGGTCTATATAAAAAATATGGCCAAGAATTAATAATGTAGGCGGGAGTTATTTGGCAAAGGAAAATTGTCTTTGGAAAATTTCGCCAACAGGGCGGCGCCAAAAAACGACGAAATAATATATCTCCTATTTGGCCAATGGAATGTTCTGAAAACGCGTTTTAGGCTATAACTCCCACACCAAAGCTCCCACAGTCAAAAACGTTATACGCACAGATTCACTGGAGTCAGCTGCATCTTTTGGCATAGGCCAGGCCCATTTGCGTCAGTATTTTCTTTATGCAAAATCGCAAAAACAGCTAAACTGCCTTTTCGCTACTCCTCCCACATTTCTTGCCCAATTGACACCAAACTTTGCACACGACATCTTCAGACGCACACTACAAGAAATCAGCAAAACTATTTTGATCCGACCATCGTTGACGAAACGGTAGCGTTTTGAATATATGTTTTTCGTTGCAAATCAGTAAAAACTATTTTGATCCAACCGTCGACGACTAAACGGTAGCGGAAAATGCGTTTGGGGCCGAAACTCCCACACTGAACCTCTCACAGTCAAAACCTTTATATCCACAGGTTGTTCACGGTAGCGTTTTGAATACCTGCTTCGCGTTGTGCCGGCGAAATGCACAATTCTTGTCGCGTTGTGCCGGCGAAATGCACACTTCTTGGACCCCTGCATAATTTATTATTATTAGGGGTCCAAGCCAACAGGTTGGATCCCTATTGTTTTTTAATTATTATTTCGTACGCCTTAGAAGTGGTACCACAGCCCAAACCGTAAATGGTGCACACGCGCAAATTACATGACTAGATCCAGAATCGGCACCGCTACTCAGATAACAAAATCCAGACACGCCGGTCCCTAGGTGGCGCTATACCAAGGAATACGCGTTTGGGGCTATAACTCCCACACCGAAACTCCCAGAGTCCAAAAACTTGTACACACAGATGCACTGGAGTCTGCTGCATCTTTTGGCCTAGGCCACGCCCATTTGCGTCCATAAATATTTTTCGCTAAATCGCGAAAACCGCAAAACTGTATTTTCGCTACTCCTCCCACATTTCTTGACCAATCAACACCAAACTTTGCACACGGCATCTTCAGACTCACACGCAAAGAAATCATAGACAGTTTTTTGATCCGACCTTCGACGACGAAACGGTAGAGTTTTGAATATTTGTTTATTAGCTAAATTAGACGTCGAAAATTAAAAATCCAAAAAAATCCAAAATTAGACATCGGATCGAGTCCAAATTCTACACACATGTTGGTGCTAACCTTAATGACGTTCGATAAAAATTTCGGACAATTTCCCTGTTAGGGGGCGCAATAAACGAGGAAATTGTATATCTTCTACAAAATTTCGTCGTGAAAACACTACACTGACTTCTCGCTACTCCTACCACAGTCAAATACTTTGTATCCACAGGTTCAGGGTAGCGTTTTGAACACATGCTTCGCTTTGTGCCGGCGAAACGCACATTTCTTGTCGCGTTGTGCCGGCGAAACGCACACTTCTTGTTATTATACTACCTCCCCGTGAAAGTGGAACCACAGCCCAAACCGTAAATGGTGCACACGCGCCAATTACATGACTAGAACCAGTACCGGCACCGCTACTCAGATAACCAAATCCAGACATGCCGGCCACTAGGTGGCGCTATACCAAGGAGAAACACGTTTGGGGCTATAACTCCCACACCGAACCTCCCAGAGTCCAAAAACTTGTACACACAGATGCACTGGAGTCTGCTGCATCTTTTGGCCTAGGCCACGCCCATTTGCGTCTATGAATATTTTTCGCTAAATCGCAAAAACCGCAAAACTGTTTTTTCCCTACTCCTCCCACATTTCTTGACCAATCAACACCAAACTTTGCACACGACATCTTCAGACGCACCCGCAAAGGAATCATCAACACTTTTTTGATCCGACCTTCGACGACGAAACGGTAGCGTTTTGAATATTGGTTTATTAGCTAAATTAGACGTGAAAAGACAAAAATCCGAAGAAATCCAGAATTATACATCGGATCGAGCCCAAATTTTAGAGACATGTTGGTGCTAACCTTAATGACGTTCGATAAAAATATCGGAAAATTTCGCCATTAGGGGGCGCAATAAACAAGGAAATTGTATATCTTCTACAAAATTTCGCCGCGAAAACGCTACACTGACTTCTCGCTACTCATACCACAGTCAAATCCTTTGTATCCACAGGTACAGGGTAGCGTTTTGAACACATGCTTCAATGCTTCTTGTCGCGTTGTGCCGGCGAAATGCACACTTCTTGTTATTATACTACCTCCCCGTGAAAGTGGAACCACAGCCCAAACCGTAAATGGTGCACACGCGCCAATTACATGACTAGAACCAGTACCGGCACCGCTACTCAGATAACCAAATCCAGACATGCCGGCCACTAGGTGGCGCTATACCAAGGAGAAACACGTTTGGGGCTATAACTCCCACACCGAACCTCCCAGAGTCCAAAAACTTGTACACACAGATGCACTGGAGTCTGCTGCATCTTTTGGCCTAGGCCACGCCCATTTGCGTCTATGAATATTTTTCGCTAAATCGCGAAAACCGCAAAACTGTTTTTTCCCTACTCCTCCCACATTTCTTGACCAATCAACACCAAACTTTGCACACGACATCTTCAGACGCACACGCAAAGGAATCATCAACAGTTTTTTGATCCGACCTTCGACGACGAAACGGTAGCGTTTTGAATATTGGTATATTAGCTAAATTAGACGTGGAAAATCAAAAATCCAGAAAAATCCAAAAGTAGACATCGGAACGAGTCCAAATTTTACAGACATGTTGGTTCTAACCTTAATGTCGTTCGATAAAAATTTCGGAAAATTTCGCCGTTAGGGGGCGCCATAAACAAGGAAATTGTATATCTTCTAAAAATAATTGCCGCAAACTGACTTCTCGCTACTCCTACCACAGTCAAATCCTTTGTATCCACAGGTTCAGGGTAGCGTTTTGAACACATGCTTCGCGTTGTGCCGGCGAAACGCACATTTCTTGTCGCGTTGTGCCGGCGAAATGCACACTTCTTGGACCCCTGCATAACTGCTTGCAGTTCTAGTTATTATTAGGGGTCCAAGCCAACAGGTTGGATCCCTATTGTTTTTGTAAGGATTTTTTTAGGGGTCCAAGCCAACAGGTTGGATCCCTATTGTTTTTGTAAGGATTTTTCTTTTTATTATTATTTTTATACTTACCCCCCTAAAAGTGGTACCACAGCCCAAACCGTAAATGGTGCACACACGCCAATTACATGACTAGATCCAGATCTCTTCGGACTACGCAGAGGACAAAATCCAGACACGCCGGCCACTAGGTGGCGCTATACCAGGGAATACGCGTTTGGGGCTATAACTCCGACACCGAACCTCCCAGAGTCCAAAAACTTGTACACACAGATGCACTGGAGTCTGCTGCATCTTTTGGCCTAGGCCACGCCCATTTGCGTCTATGAATATTTTTCGCTAAATCGCGAAAACCGCAAAACTGTTTTTTCCCTACTCCTCCCACATTTCTTGACCAATCGACACCAAACTTTGCACACGACATCTTCAGACGCACACGCAAAGGAATCGTATACAGTTTTTTGATCCGACCTTCGACGACGAAACGGTAGCATTTTGAATATTGGTATATTAGCTAAATTAGACGTGGAAAATCCAAAATACAAAAAAATCCAAAATTAGAAATCGGATCGAGTCCAAATTCTACACACATGTTGGTGCTAACCTTAATGACGTTCGATAAAAATTTCGCACAATTTCGCCATTAGAGGGCGCAATAAACGAGGAAATTGTATATCTTCTACAAAATTTTGCCGCGAAAACGCTACACTGACTTCTCGCTACTCCTACCACAGTCGAATCCTTTGTATCCACAAGTTCAGGGTAGCGTTTTGAACACATGCTTCGCGTTGTGCCGGCGAAATTCACATTTCTTGTTATTATTATTATTATTTCGTACGCCTTAGAAGTGGTACCACAGCCCAAACCATAAATGGTGCACACGCGCCAATTGCATGACTAGATCCAGAATCGGCACCGCTACTCAGATTACAAAATCCAGACACGCCGGTCCCTAGGTGGCGCTATACCAAGGAATACGCGTTTGGGGCTATAACTTCCACACCGAACCTCCCAGAGTCCAAAAACTTGTACACACAGATGCACTGGAGTCTGCTGCATCTTTTGGCCTAGGCCACGCCCATTTGCGTCAATGAATATTTTTCGCTAAATCGCGAAAACCGCAAAACTGTTTTTTCGCTACTCCTCCCACATTTCTCGCCCGATCAACACCAAACTTTGCACACGACATCTTCAGACGCACACGCAAAGAAATCCTAGACACTTTTTTGATCCGACCTTCGACGACGAAACGGTAGCGTTTTGAATATTTGTTTATTAGCTAAATTAGACGTGAAAAGTCAAAAATCCGAAGTAATCCAGAATTATACATCGGATCGAGCCCAAATTTTACAGACATGTTGGTGCTAACCTTAATGACGTTCGATAAAAATATCGGAAAATTTCGCCACTAGGGGGCGCAATAAACAAGGAAATTGTATATCTTCTACAAAATTTCGCCGCGAAAACGCTACACTGACTTCTCGCTACTCGTACCACAGTCAAATCCTTTGTATCCACAGGTACAGGGTAGCGTTTTGAACACATGCTTCGCGTTGTGCCGGCGAAATGCACATTTCTTGTCGCGTTGTGCCGGCGAAATGCACACTTCTTGGACCCCTGCATAACTGCTTGCAGTTCTAGTTAGGGGTCCAAGCCAACAGGTTGGATCCCTATTGTTTTTGTAAGGATTATTATTATTTCGTACGCCTTAGAAGTGGTACCACAGCCCAAACCGTAAATGGTGCACACGCGCCAATTGCATGACTAGATCCAGAATCGGCACCGCTACTCAGATAACAAAATCCAGACACGCCGGTCCCTAGGTGGCGCTATACTAAGGAATACGCGTTTGGGGCTATAACTTCCACACCGAACCTCCCAGAGTCCAAAAACTTGTACACACAGATGCACTGGAGTCTGCTGCATCTTTTGGCCTAGGCCACGCCCATTTGCGTCTATGAATATTTTTCGCTAAATCGCGAAAACCGCAAAACTGTTTTTTCGCTACTCCTCCCACATTTCTCGCCCGATCAACACCAAACTTTGCAGACGACATCTTCAGACGCCCACGCAAAGAAATCCTAGACACTTTTTTGATCCGACCTTCGACGACGAAACGGTAGCGTTTTGAATATTGGTTTATTAGCTAAATTAGACGTGGAAAATTAAAAATCCAAAAGAATCCAAAATTAGACATCGGATCGAGTCCAAATTCTACACACATGTTGGTGCTAACCTTAATGACGTTCGATAAAAATTTCGGAAAATTCCGCCATTAGGGGGCGCAATAAACGAGGAAATTGTATATCTTCTACAAAATTTCGCCGCGAAAACGCTACACTGACTTCTCGCTACTCCTACCACAGTCAAATCCTTTGTATCCACAGGTTCAGGGTAGCGTTTTCAACACATGCTTCGCGTTGTGCCGGCGAAATGCACATTTCTTGTCGCGTTGTGCCGGCGAAATGCACACTTCTTGGACCCCTGCATAACTGCTTGCAGTTCTAGTTTATTAGGGGTCCAAGCCAACAGGTTGGATCCCTATTGTTTTTGTAGGGATTTTTCTTATTATTATTATTATTATACTTCCTACCAAGAAAGTGGGAATACAGCCCATACCGTAAATGTTGCACACACGCCAATTGCATGACTAGATCCAGGTCAGTGAAGACTATGCAGACGACAAAATCCAGACACGCCGGCCACTAGGTGGCGCTATACCAAGGAATACGCGTTTGGGGCTATAACTCCCACACCGAACCTCCCACAGTCCAAAAACTTGTACACACAGATGCACTGGAGTCTGCTGCATCTTTTGGCCTAGGCCACGCCCATTTGCGTCTATGAATATTTTTCGCTAAATCGCGAAAACCGCAAAACTGTTTTTTCCCTACTCCTCCCACATTTCTTGACCAATCGACACAAAACTTTGCACACGACATCTTCAGACGCACACGCAAAGGAATCATATACAGTTTTTTGATCCGACCTTCGACGACGAAACGATAGCATTTTGAATATTGGTATATTAGCTAAATTAGACGTGGAAAATCAAAAATACAAAAAAATCCAAAATTAGACATCGGATCGAGTCCAAATTCTACACACATGTTGGTGCTAACCTTAATGACGTTCGATAAAAATTTCGGAAAATTCCGCCATTAGGGGGCGCAATAAACGAGGAAATTGTATATCTTCTACAAAATTTCGCCGCAAAAACGCTACACTGACTTCTCGCTACTCCTACCACAGTCAAATCCTTTGTATCCACAGGTTCAGGGTAGCGTTTTCAACACATGCTTCGCGATGTGCCGGCGAAATGCACATTTCTTGTCGCGTTGTGCCGGCGAAATGCACACTTCTTGGACCCCTGCATAACTGCTTGCAGTTCTAGTTATTATTATTCCCCCCTAGAAGTGGGTCCACAGCCCAAACCGTAAATGGTGCCGACACGCCAATTGCATGACTAGATCCAGGGCCCTGAGTTCTAAGCAGACGACAAAATCCAGACACGCCGGCCACTAGGTGGCGCTATACCAAGGAAAGAAGCGTTTGGGGCTATAACTCCCACACCGAACCTCCTACATTCAAAACCTCGTACACACAGATTCACTGGAGTCTGTTGCATCTTTTGGCATAGGCCACGCCCATTTGCGTCCATAATTTTTTTTTCGCAAAATCGCGAAAACCGCAAAACTGTTTTATCCCTACTCCTCCCACATTTCTTGACCAATCAACACCAAACTTTGCACACGGCATCTTCAGACGCACACGCAAAGAAATCGTATACAGTTTTTTGATCCGACCTTCGACGACGAAACGGTAGAGTTTTGAATATTTGTTTATTAGCTAAATTAGACGTGGAAAATTAAAAATCCCAAAAAATCCAAAATTAGACATCGGATCGAGTCCAAATTCTACACACATGTTGGAGCTAACCTTAATGACGTTCGATAAAAATTTCGGAAAATTCCGCCATTAGGGGGCGCAATAAACAAGGAAATTGTATATCTTCTAATTGGCCAAAGGAATGTTCTTCAAACTATAAGGGAACCATCAAGGGGCAAACCCGAGTCTATATAAAAATATGGCCAAGAATTATTAATGTGGGCGGGAGTTATTTGGCAAAGGAAAATTGTCTTTGGAAAATTTCGCCACAAGGGGGCGCAAATAAACGACGACATTGTCTATCTCCTATTTGGCCAATGGAATGTTCTGAAAACGCGTTTTGGGCTATAACTCCCACACCGAAGCTCCCACAGTCAAAACCTTTATATCCACAGATTCACTGGAGTCAGCTGCATCTTTTGGCACACGCTGTTTCTCAATTTTTGAACACATGCTTCGCGTTGTGCCGGCGAAATGCACACTTCTTGTTATTATTATTCCCCCCTAGAAGTGGGTCCACAGCCCAAACCGTAAATGGTGCCGACACGCCAATTGCATGACTAGATCCAAGGCCCTGAGTTCTAAGCAGACGACAAAATCCAGACACGCCGGCCACCAGGTGGCGCTATACCAAGGAAAGACGCGTTTGGGGCTATAACTCCCACACCGAACCTCCCACATTCAAAACCTCGTACACACAGATTCACTGGAGTCTGCTGCATCTTTTGGCATAGGCCACGCCCATTTGCGTCCATAATTTTTTTGCGCAAAATCGCGAAAACCGCAAAACTGTTTTTTCGCTACTCCTCGCACATTTCTTGACCAATCAACACCAAACTTTGCACACGGCATCTTCAGACGCACACGCAAAGAAATCATATACAGTTTTTTGATCCGACCTTCGACGACGAAACGGTAGAGTTTTGAATATTCTTTTATTAGCTAAATTAGACGTGGAAAATTAAAAAAACAAAAAATTCCAAAATTAGACATCGGATCGAGTCCAAATTTTAGACACATGTTGGTGCTAACCTTAATGACCTTCGATAAAATTTTCGGAATATTTCGCCATTAGGGGGCGCAATAAACGAGGAAATTGTATATCTTCTTATTGGCCAAAGGAATGTTCTTCAAACTCAAAGGAAACCATCAAGGGGCAAACCCGAGTCTATATAAAAAATATGGCCAAGAATTATTAATGTGGGCGGGAGTTATTTGGCAAAGGAAAATTGTCCTTGGAAAATTTCGCCACAAGGGGTCGCAAATAAACGACGAAATAATATATCTCCTAACTTGCCAATGGAATGTTCTGAAAACGCGTTTTGGGCTATAACTCCCACACCGAAGCTCCCACAGTCAAAAACGTTATATCCACAGATTCACTGGAGTCAGCTGCATCTTTTGGCATACGCCGTTCCTCAATTTCGAACACATGCTTCGCGTTGTGCCGGCGAAATGCACACTTCTTGGACCCCTGCATAACTGCTTGTTATACTTACCCCCCTAAAAGTGGTACCACAGCCCAAACCGTAAATGGTGCACACACGCCAATTACATGACTAGATCCAGATCTCTTCGGACTACGCAGACGACAAAATCCAGACACGCCGGCCACTAGGTGGCGCTATACCAAGGAATACGCGTTTGGGGCTATAACTCCCACACCGAACCTCCCAGAGTCCAAAAACTTGTACACACAGATGCACTGGAGTCTGCTGCATCTTTTGGCCTAGGCCACGCCCATTTGCGTCTATGAATATTTTTTGCTAAATCGCGAAAACCGCAAAACTGTTTTTTCCCTACTCCTCCCACATTTCTTGACCAATCGACACCAAACTTTGCACACGGCATCTTCAGACGCACACGCAAAGAAATCATATACAGTTTTTTGATCCGACCTTCGACGACGAAACGGTAGAGTTTTGAATATTCTTTTATTAGCTAAATTAGACGTGGAAAATTAAAAAAACAAAAAATTCCAAAATTAGACATCGGATCGAGTCCAAATTTTAGAGACATGTTGGTGCTAACCTTAATGACCTTTGATAAAAATTTCGGAAAATTTCGCCATTAGGGGGCGCAATAAACGAGGAAATTGTATATCTTCTACAAAAATTTCGCCGCGAAAACGCTACACTGACTTCTCGCTACTCCACAGGTTCAGGGTAGCGTTTTGAACACATGCTTCGCGTTTTTCCGGCGAAATGCACATTTCTTGTCGCGTTGTGCCGGCGAAATGCACACTTCTTGGACCCCTGCATAACTGCTTGCAGTTCTAGTTAGGGGTCCAAGCCAACAGGTTGGATCCCTATTGTTTTTGTAAGGATTTTTTTAGGGGTCCAAGCCAACAGGTTGGATCCCTATTGTTTTTGTAAGGATTTTTCTTATTATTCTTACCCCCCTAAAAGTGGGCCCACACCCCAAACCGTAAAAGGTGCCGACACGCGAATTGCATGACTAGATCCAGATCTCTTCGGACTACGCAGACGACTAAATCCAGACACGCCGGCCACTAGGTGGCGCTATACCAAGGAATACGCGTTTGGGGCTATAACTCCCACACCGAACCACCCAGAGTCCAATAACTTGTACACACAGATGCACTGGAGTCTGCTGCATCTTTTGGCCTAGGCCACGCCCATTTGCGTCATTGAATATTTTTCGCTAAATCGCGAAAACCGCAAAACTGTATTTTCGCTACTCCTCCCACATTTCTTGACCAATCAACACCAAACTTTGCACACGGCATCTTCAGACGCACACGCAAAGAAATCTTAGACAGTTTTTTGATCCGACCTTCGACGACGAAACGGTAGAGTTTTGAATATTTGTTTATTAGCAAAATTAGACGTGGAAAATTAAAAATCCAAAAAAATCCAAAATTAGACATCGGATCGAGTCCAAATTCTACACACATGTTTGTGCTAACCTTAATGTCGTTCGATAAAAAATTCGGAAAATTTCGCCATTAGGGGGCGCAATAAACGAGGAAATTGTATATCTTCTACAAAATTTCGCCGCGAAAACGCTACACTGACTTCTCGCTACTCCTACCACAGTCAAATCCTTTGTATCCACAGGTTCAGGGTAGCGTTTTGAACACATGCTTCGCGTTGTGCCGGCGAAATGCACATTTCTTGTCGCGTTGTGCCGGCGAAATGCACACTTCTTGGACCCCTGCATAACTGCTTGCAGTTCTAGTTATTATTATTTTTATACTTACCCCCTTAAAAGTGGTACCACAGCCCAAACCGTAAATGGTGCACACACGCCAATTACATGACTAGATCCAGATCTCTTCGGACTACGCAGACGACAAAATCCAGACACGCCGGCCACTAGGTGGCGCTATACCAGGGAATACGCGTTTGGGGCTATAACTCCGACACCGAACCTCCCAGAGTCCAAAAACTTGTACACACAGATGCACTGGAGTCTGCTGCATCTTTTGGCCTAGGCCACGCCCATTTGCGTCTATGAATATTTTTCGCTATATCGCGAAAACCGCAAAACTGTTTTTTCGCTACTCCTCGCACATTTCTTGACCAATCAACACCAATCTTTGCACACGGCATCTTCAGACGCACACGCAAAGAAATCATATACAGTTTTTTGATCCGACCTTCGACGACGAAACGGTAGAGTTTTGAATATTCTTTTATTAGCTAAATTAGACGTGGAAAATCAAAAATCCCAAAAAATCAAAAATAGACATCGGATCGAGTCCAAATTTTAGACACATGTCGGAGCTACCCTTACTGGCGTTCACTAAAGAATTCGGAATATTTCGCCATTAGGGGGCGCAATAAACGAGGAAATTGTATATCTTCTAATTGGCCAAAAGAATGTTCTTCAAACTATAAGGGAACCATCAAGGGGCAAACCCGAGTCTATATAAAAAATATGGCCAAGAATTATTAATGTGGGCGGGAGTTATTTGGCAAAGGAAAATTGTCTTTGGAAAATTTCGCCACAATGGGGCGCAAATAAACGACGAAATAATATATCTCCTAACTGGCCAATGGAATGTTCTGAAAACGCGTTTTAGGCTATAACTCCCACACCGAAGCTCCCACAGTCAAAAACGTTATATCCACAGATTCACTGGAGTCAGCTGCATCTTTTGGCATACGCCGTTCCTCAATTTCGAACACATGCTTCGCGTTGTGCCGGCGAAATGCACACTTCTTGGACCCCTGCATAACTGCTTGCAGTTCTAGTTTATTATTATTATTATTATTATTATTATTATTCCCCCCTAGAAGTGGGTCCACAGCCCAAACCGTAAATGGTGCCGACACGCCAATTGCATGACTAGATCCAGGGCCCTGAGTTCTAAGCAGACGACCAAATCCAGACACGCCGGCCACTAGGTGGCGCTATACCAAGGAAAGACGCGTTTGGGGCTATAACTCCCACACCGAACCTCCCACAGTCAAAAACTTGTACCCACATATTCACTGGAGTCTGCTGCATCTTTTGCCATAGGCCACGCCCATTTGCGTCTATGAATATTTTTCGCAAAATCGCGAAAACCGCAAAACAGTTTTTTCCCTACTCCTCCCACATTTTTTGACCAATCAACACCAAACTTTGCACACGACATCTTCAGACGCACACGCAAAGAAATTATCGGACAGTTTTTTGATCCGACCGTCGACGACGAAACGGTAGCGTTTTGAATATTGGTATATTAGCTAAATTAGACGTGGAAAATCAAAAATCCAGAAAAATCCAAAAGTAGACATCGGAACGAGTCCAAATTTTACAGACATGTTGGTGCTAACCTTAATGTCGTTCACTAAAATTTTCGGAATATTTCGCCATTAGGGGGCGCAATAAACGAGGAAATTGTATATCTTCTTATTGGCCAAAGGAATGTTCTTCAAACTCAAAGGAAACCATCAAGGGGCAAACCCGAGTCTATATAAAAAATATGGCCAAGAATTATTAATGTGGGCGGGAGTTATTTGGCAAAGGAAAATTGTCTTTGGAAAATTTCGCCACAAGGGGTCGCAAATAAACGACGAAATAATATATCTCCTAACTGGCCAATGGAATGTTCTGAAAACGCGTTTTGGGCTATAACTCCCACACCGAAGCTCCCACAGTCAAAACCTTTCTATCCACAGATTCACTGGAGTCAGCTGCATCTTTTGGCACACGCTGTTTCTCAATTTTTGAACACATGCTTCGCGTTGTGCCGGCGAAATGCACACTTCTTGGACCCCTGCATAACTGCTTGCAGTTCTAGTTATTTTTATACTTACCCCCCTAAAAGTGGTACCACAGCCCAAACCGTAAATGGTGCACACACGCCAATTACATGACTAGATCCAGATCTCTTCGGACTACGCAGACGACAAAATCCAGACATGCCGGCCACTAGGTGGCGCTATACCAAGGAGAAACACGTTTGGGGCTATAACTCCCACACTGAACCTCCCAGAGTCCAAAAACTTGTACACACAGATGCACTGGAGTCTGCTGCATCTTTTGGCCTAGGCCACGCCCATTTGCGTCTATGAATATTTTTCGCTAAATCGCGAAAACCGCAAAACTGTTTTTTCCCTACTCCTCCCACATTTCTTGACCAATCAACACCAAACTTTGCACGATACATCTACAGACGCACACGCAAAGGAATCATCAACAGTTTTTTGATCCGACGTTCGACGACGAAACGGTAGCGTTTTGAATATTGGTATATTAGCTAAATTAGATGTGGAAAATCAAAAATCAAAAAAAATCCAAAATTAGACATCGGATCGAGTCCAAATTCTACACACATGTTGGTGCTAACCCTATTGACGTTCGATAAAAATTTCGGACAATTTCGCCGTTAGGGGGCGCAATAAACGAGAAAATGTTATATCTTCTACAAAATTTCACTGCGAAAACGCTACACTGACTTCTCGCTACTCCTACCAATCAAATCCTTTGTATCCACAGGTTCAGGGTAGCGTTTTGAACACATGCTTCGCGTTGTGCCGGCGAAATGCACATTTCTTGTCGCATTGTGCCGGCGAAATGCACACTTCTTGGACCCCTGCATAACTGCTTGCAGTTCTAGTTAGGGGTCCAAGCCAACAGGTTGGATCCCTATTGTTTTTGTAAGGATTTTTATTATTTTTATTATTATACTTCCTACCAAGAAAGTGGGAATACAGCCCATACCGTAAATGTTGCACACACGCCAATTGCATGACTAGATCCAGGTCAGTGAAGACTATGCAGACGACAAAATCCAGACACGCCGGCCACTAGGTGGCGCTATACCAAGGAATACGCGTTTGGGGCTATAACTCCCACACCGAACCTCCCACAGTCCAAAAACTTGTACACACAGATGCACTGGAGTCTGCTGCATCTTTTGGCCTAGGCCACGCCCATTTGCGTCTATGAATATTTTTCGCTAAATCGCGAAAACCGCAAAACTGTTTTTTCCCTACTCCTCCCACATTTCTTGACCAATCGACACCAAACTTTGCACACGACATCTTCAGACGCACACGCATAGAAATCTTAGACAGTTTTTTGATCCGACCTTCGACGACGAAACGGTAGAGTTTTGAATATTGGTTTATTAGCTAAATTAGACGTGGAAAATTAAAAATCCAAAAAAATCCAAAATTAGACATCGGATCGAGTCCAAATTCTACACACATGTTGGTGCTAACCTTAATGACGTTCGATAAAAATTTCGGAAAATTCCGCCATTAGGGGGCGCAATAAACGAGGAAATTGTATATCTTCGACAAAATTTCGCCACAAAAACGCTACACTGACTTCTCGCTACTCCTACCACAGTCAAATCCTTTGTATCCACAGGTTCAGGGTAGCGTTTTCAACACATGCTCCGCGTTGTGCCGGCGAAAAGCACATTTCTTGTCGCGTTGTGCCGGCGAAATGCACACTTCTTGGACCCCTGCATAACTGCTTGCAGTTCTAGTTATTTTTATACTTACCCCCCTAAAAGTGGTACCACAGCCCAAACCGTAAATGGTGCACACACGCCAATTACATGACTAGATCCAGATCTCTTCGGACTACGCAGACGACAAAATCCAGACACGCCGGCCACTAGGTGGCGCTATACCAGGGAATACGCGTTTGGGGCTATAACTCCGACACCGAACCTCCCAGAGTCCAAAAACTTGTACACACAGATGCACTGGAGTCTGCTGCATCTTTTGGCCTAGGCCACGCCCATTTGCGTCTATGAATATTTTTCGCTAAATCGCGAAAACCGCAAAACTGTTTTTTCCCTACTCCTCCCACATTTCTTGACCAATCGACACCAAACTTTGCACACGACATCTTCAGACGCACACGCATAGAAATCTTAGACAGTTTTTTGATCCGACCTTCGACGACGAAACGGTAGAGTTTTGAATATTGGTTTATTAGCTAAATTAGACGTGGAAAATTAAAAATCCAAAAAAATCCAAAATTAGACATCGGATCGAGTCCAAATTCTACACACATGTTGGTGCTAACCTTAATGACGTTCGATAAAAAATTCGGAAAATTCCGCCATTAGGGGGCGCAATAAACGAGGAAATTGTATATCTTCTACAAAATTTCGCCGCGAAAACGCTACACTGACTTCTCGCTACTCCTACCACAGTCAAATCCTTTGTATCCACAGGTTCAGGGTAGCGTTTTCAACACATGCTTCGCGTTGTGCCGGCGAAATGCACATTTCTTGTCGCGTTGTGCCGGCGAAATGCACACTTCTTGGACCCCTGCATAACTGCTTGCAGTTCTAGTTAGGGGTCCAAGCCAACAGGTTGGATCCCTATTGTTTTTGTAAGGATTTTTCTTATTAGGGGTCCAAGCCAACAGGTTGGATCCCTATTGTTTTTGTAAGGATTATTCCTATTATTATTCCAGCACTAAAAGTGTGCCCACAGCCCAAACCGTAAATGGTGCCGACACGCCAATTGCATGACTAGATCCAGGTCCGTGAGGTGACGGCAGACGACAAAATCCAGACATGCCGGCCACTAGGTGGCGCTATACCAAGGAATACGCGTTTGGGGCTATAACTCCCACACCGAACCTCCCACCTTCAAAACTTTATACACACAGATGCACTGGAGTCTGCTGCATCTTTTGGCCTAGGCCACGCCCATTTGCGTCTATGAATATTTTTCACTAAATCGCGAAAACCGCAAAACTGTTTTTTCCCTACTCCTCCCACATTTCTTGACCAATCGACACCAAACTTTGCACACGACATCTTCAGACGCACACGCAAAGAATCCATGGAACACATTTTTGATCCGACCTTCGACGACGAAACGGTAGCGTTTTGAATCTTGGTTTATTAGCTATATTAGACGTGGAATATCAAAAATCCAAAGAAATCCAAAATTAGACATCGGATCAAGTCCAAACTTTAAACACGTGTTGGTGCTAACCTTAATGTCGTTCGATAAAAATCTCGGAAAAATTCGCCATTAGGGGGCGCAATAAACGAGGAAATTGTATATCTTCTACAAAATTTCGCCGCGAAAACGCTACACTGACTTCTCGCTACTCCTACCACAGTCAAATCCTTTGTATCCACAGGTTCAGGGTAGCGTTTTGAACACATGCTTCGCGTTGTGGCGGCGAAATGCACATTTCTTGTCGCGTTGTGCCGGCGAAATGCACACTTCTTGGACCCCTGCATAACTGCTTGCAGTTCTAGTTATTATTATTCTTACCCCCCTAAAAGTGGGCCCACACCCCAAACCGTAAAAGGTGCCGACGCGCGAATTGCATGACTAGATCCAGATCTCTTCGGACTACGCAGACGACCAAATCCAGACACGCCGGCCACTAGGTGGCGCTATACCAAGGAATACGCGTTTGGGGCTATAACTCCCACACCGAACCTCCCACAGTCCAAAAACTTGTACACAGATGCACTGGAGTCTGCTGCATCTTTTGGCCTAGGCCACGCCCATTTTCGTCTATGAATATTTTTCGCTAAATCGCGAAAACCGCAAAACTGTTTTTTCCCTACTCCTCCCACATTTCTTGACCAATCGACACCAAACTTTGCACACGACATCTTCAGACGCACACGCATAGAAATCTTAGACAGTTTTTTGATCCGACCTTTGACGACGAAACGGTAGAGTTTTGAATATTGGTTTATTAGCTAAATTAGACGTGGAAAATTAAAAATCCAAAAAAATCCAAAATTAGACATCGGATCGAGTCCAAATTCTACACACATGTTGGTGCTAACCTTAATGACGTTCGATAAAAATTTCGGAAAATTCCGCCATTAGGGGGCGCAATAAACGAGGAAATTGTATATCTTCTACAAAATTTCGCCGCGAAAACGCCACACTGACTTCTCGCTACTCCTACCACAGTCAAATCCTTTGTATCCACAGGTTCAGGGTAGCGTTTTCAACACATGCTTCGCGTTGTGCCGGCGAAATGCACATTTCTTGTCGCGTTGTGCCGGCGAAATGCACACTTCTTGGACCCCTGCATAACTGCTTGCAGTTCTAGTTAGGGGTCCAAGCCAACAGGTTGGATCCCTATTGTTTTTGTAAGGATTATTAGGGGTCCAAGCCAACAGGTTGGAACCCTATTGTTTTTGTAGTGTTTATTTTTATTTTTATACTTACCTCCCTAAAAGTGTGCCCACAGCCCAAACCGTAAATGGTGCAGACATGCCAAATGCATGACTAGATCAAGATCCGTGGCGACTACGCAGACGACAAAATCCAGACACGCCGGCCACTAGGTGGCGCTATACCAAGGAAAGACGCGTTTGGGGCTATAACTCCCACACCGAACCTCCCACATTCAAAACCTCGTACACACAGATTCACTGGAGTCTGCTGCATCTTTTGGCATAGGCCACGCCCATTTGCGTCTATAATTTTTTTTCGCAAAATCGCGAAAACCGCAAAACTGTTTTTTCGCTACTCCTCCCACATTTCTTGACCAATCGACACAAAACTTTGCACACGACATCTTCAGACGCACACGCAAAGGAATCATATACAGTTTTTTGATCCGACCTTCGACGACGAAACGATAGCATTTTGAATATTGGTATATTAGCTAAATTAGACGTGGAAAATTAAAAATCCAAAAAAATCCAAAATTAGACATCGGATCGAGTCCAAATTCTACACACATGTTGGTGCTAACCTTAATGACGTTCGATAAAAATTTCGGAAAATTTCGCCATTAGGGGGCGCAATAAACGAGGAAATTGTATATCTTCTACAAAATTTCGCCGCGAAAACGCTACACTGACTTCTCGCTACTCCTACCACAGTCAAATCCTTTTGTATCCACAGGTTCAGGGTAGCGTTTTCAACACATGCTTCGCGTTGTGCCGGCGAAATGCACATTTCTTGTCGCGTTGTTCCGGCGAAATGCACACTTCTTGGACCCCTGCATAACTGCTTGCAGTTCTAGTTATTATTATTATTATACTTCCTTCCCTAAAAGTGGGCCCACACCCCAAACCGTAAATGGTGCGGACACGCCAATTGCATGACTAGATCCAGGTCTGTGATGTGTACGCAGACGACAAAATCCAGACATGCCGGCCACTAGGTGGCGCTATACCAAGGAATACGCGTTTGGGGCTATAACTCCCACACCGAACCTCCCACAGTCAAAAACGTTATACCCACAGATGCACTGGAGTCTGCTGCATCTTTTGGGCTAGGCCACGCCCATTTGCGTCTATGAATATTTTTCGCTAAATCGCGAAAACCGCAAAACAGTTTTTTCCCTACTCCTCCCACATTTCTTGACCAATCAACACCAAACTTTGCAACCGACATCTTCAGACGCACACGCAAAGGAATCATCAACAGTTTTTTGATCCGACCTTCGACGACGAAACGGTAGCGTTTTGAATATTTGTTTATTGGCTACGTTTTACGTCAAAACGCAAAAATTCAAAGAATACCAAAAGTAGACGTCGGATCAAGTCCAAATTTTAGACACATGTCGGTGCTACCCTTAATGGCGTTCAATAAAGAATTCGGAATATTTCGCCATTAGGGGGCGCAATAAACGAGGAAATTGTATATCTTCTAATTGGCCAAAGGAATGTTCTTCAAACTATAAGGGAACCATCAAGGGGCAAACCCGAGTCTATATAAAAAATATGGCCAAGAATTAATTATATAGGCGGGAGTTATTTGGCAAAGGAAAATTGTCTTTGGAAAATTTCGCCAACAGGGCGGCGCCAAAAAACGACGAAATAATATATCTCCTATTTGGCCAATGGAATGTTCTGAAAACGCGTTTTAGGCTATAACTCCCACACCAAAGCTCCCACAGTCAAAAACGTTACACGCACAGATTCACTGGAGTCAGTTGCATCTTTTGGCATAGGCCAGGCCCATTTGCGTCAGTATTTTCTTTATGCAAAATCGCAAAAACAGCTAAACTGCCTTTTCGCTACTCCTCCCACATTTCTTGCCCAATTGACACCAAACTTTGCACACGACATCTTCAGACGCACACTACAAGAAATCAGCAAAACTATTTTGATCCGACCATCGTTGACGAAACGGTAGCGTTTTGAATATATGTTTTGCGTTGCAAATCAGTAAAAACTATTTTGATCCAACCGTCGACGACTAAACGGTAGCGGAAAATGCGTTTGGGGCCGAAACTCCCACACTGAACCTCTCACAGTCAAAACCTTTATATCCACAGGTTGTTCACGGTAGCGTTTTGAATACTTGCTTCGCGTTGTGCCGGCGAAATGCACATTTCTTGTCGCGTTGTGCCGGCGAAATGCACACTTCTTGGACCCCTGCATAACTGCTTGCAGTTCTAGTTATTATTATTAGGGGTCCAAGCCAACAGGTTGGATCCCTATTGTTTTTGTAAGGATTTTTTTTATTATTATTATACTACCTCCCCGTGAAAGTGGAACCACAGCCCAAACCGTAAATGGTGCACACGCGCCAATTGCATGGCTAGATCCAGAATCGGCACCGCTACTCAGATAACAAAATCCAGACATGCCGGCCACTAGGTGGCGCTATACCAAGGAATACGCGTTTGGGGCTATAACTCCCACACCGAACCTCCCACAGTCCAAAAACTTGTACACTCAGATGCACTGGAGTCTGCTGCATCTTTTGGTCAAGGCCACGCCCATTTGCGTCTATGAATATTTTTCGCTAAATCGCGAAAACCGCAAAACTGTTTTTTCCCTACTCCTCCCACATTTCTTGTTAGGGGTCCAAGCCAACAGGTTGGATCCCTATTGTTTTTGTAGTGTTTATTATTTTTAGGGGTCCAAGCCAACAGGTTGGATCCCTATTGTTTTTGTAAGGATTTTTAGGGGTCCAAGCCAACAGGTTGGATCCCTATTGTTTTTGTAAGGATTTTTTTTATTATTATTCCCCCCTAGAAGTGGGCCCACAGCCCAAACCGTAAATGGTGCCGACATGCCAATTGCATGCCTAGATCCAGGTCCCTGAGTTCTAGGCAGACGACAAAATCCAGACACGCCGGCCACTAGGTGGCGCTATACCAAGGAATACGCGTTTAGGGCTATAACTCCCACACCGAACCTCCCAGAGTCCAAAAACTTGTACACACATATTCACTGGAGTCTGCTGCATCTTTTGGCATAGGCCACGCCCATTTGCGTCTATGAATATTTTTCGCAAAATCGCGAAAACCGCAAAACAGTTTTTTCCCTACTCCTCCCACATTTTTTGACCAATCAACACCAACCTTTGCACACGACATCTTCAGACGCACACGCAAAGAAATTATCGGACAGTTTTTTGATCCGACCGTCGACGACGAAACGGTAGCGTTTTGAATATTGGTATATTAGCTAAATTAGACGTGGAAAATCAAAAATCCAGAAAAATCCAAAAGTAGACATCGGAACGAGTCCAAATTTTACATACATGTTGGTGATAACCTTAATGTCGTTCAATAAAATTTTCGGAATATTTCGCCATTAGGGGGCGCAATAAACGAGGAAATTGTATATCTTCTTATTGGCCAAAGGAATGTTCTTCAAACTCAAAGGAAACCATCAAGGGGCAAACCCGAGTCTATATACAAAATATGGCCAAGAATTATTAATGTGGGCGGGAGTTATTTGGCAAAGGAAAATTGTCATTGGAAAATTTCGCCACAAGGGGTCGCAAATAAACGACGAAATAATATATCTCCTAACTGGCCAATGGAATGTTCTGAAAACGCGTTTTGGGCTATAACTCCCACACCGAAGCTCCCACAGTCAAAACCTTTATATCCACAGATTCACTGGAGTCAGCTGCATCTTTTGGCATACGCTGTTTCTCAATTTTTGAACACATGCTTCGCGTTGTGCCGGCGAAATGCACACTTCTTGGACCCCTGCATAACTGCTTGCAGTTCTAGTTTTTATTATTAGGGGTCCAAGCCAACAGGTTGGATCCCTATTGTTTTTGTAAGGATTATTAGGGGTCCAAGCCAACAGGTTGGATCCCTATTGTTTTTGTAAGGATTATTATTATTATTATTTCGTACGCCTTAGAAGTGGTACCACAGCCCAAACCGTAAATGGTGCACACGCGCCAATTGCATGACTAGATCCAGAATCGGCACCGCTACTCAGATAACAAAATCCAGACACGCCGGTCCCTAGGTGGCGCTATACCAAGGAATACGCGTTTGGGGCTATAACTTCCACACCGAACCTCCCAGAGTCCAAAAACTTGTACACACAGATGCACTGGAGTCTGCTGCATCTTTTGGCCTAGGCCACGCCCATTTGCGTCTATGAATATTTTTCGCTAAATCGCGAAAACCGCAAAACTGTTTTTTCGCTACTCCTCCCACATTTCTCGCCCGATCAACACCAAACTTTGCACACGACATCTTCAGACGCACACGCAAAGAAATCCTAGACACTTTTTTGATCCGACCTTCGACGACGAAACGGTAGCGTTTTGAATATTTGTTTATTAGCTAAATTAGACGTGAAAAGTCAAGAATCCGAAGAAATCCAGAATTATACATCGGATCGAGCCCAAATTTTACAGACATGTTGGTGCTAACCTTAATGACGTTCGATAAAAATATCGGAAAATTTCGCCATTAGGGGGCGCAATAAACAAGGAAATTGTGTATCTTCTACAAAATTTCGCCGCGAAAACGCTACACTGACTTCTCGCTACTCGTACCAGTCAAATCCTTTGTATCCACAGGTACAGGGTAGCGTTTTGAACACATGCTTCACGTTGTGCCGGCGAAATGCACATTTCTTGTCGCGTTGTGCCGGCGAAATGCACACTTCTTGGACCCCTGCATAATTAGGGGTCCAAGCCAACAGGTTGGATCCCTATTGTTTTTGTAAGGATTTTTCTTCCTATTATTATTATTTTTATACTTACCCCCCTAAAAGTGGTACCACAGCCCAAACCGTAAATGGTGCACACACGCCAATTACATGACTAGATCCAGATCTCTTCGGACTACGCAGACGACAAAATCCAGACATGCCGGCCACTAGGTGGCGCTATACCAAGGAATACGCGTTTGGGGCTATAACTCCCACACCGAACCTCCCGCAGTCCAAAAACTTATACACACAGATGCACTGGAGTCTGCTGCATCTTTTGGCCTAGGCCACGCCCATTTGCGTCTATGAATATTTTTCGCTAAATCGCGAAAACCGCAAAACTGTTTTTTCGCTACTCCTCGCACATTTCTTGACCAATCAACACCAAACTTTGCACACGGCATCTTCAGACGCACACGCAAAGAAATCATATACAGTTTTTTGATCCGACCTTCGACGACGAAACGGTAGAGTTTTGAATATTCTTTTATTAGCTAAATTAGACGTGGAAAATTAAAAAAACAAAAAATTCCATAATTAGACATCGGATCGAGTCCAAATTTTAGACACATGTTGGTGCTAACCTTAATGACCTTCGATAAAAATTTCGGAAAATTTCGCCATTAGGGGGCGCAATAAACGAGGAAATTGTATATCTTCTACAAAAATTTCGCCGCGAAAACGCTACACTGACTTCTCGCTACTCCACAGGTTCAGGGTGGCGTTTTGAACACATGCTTCGCGTTTTTCCGGCGAAATGCACATTTCTTGTCGCGTTGTGCCGGCGAAATGCACACTTCTTGGACCCCTGCATAACTGCTTGCAGTTCTAGTTATTATACTTCCCGCGCTAAAAGTGGGTCCACAGCCCAAACCGTAAATGGTGCCGACACGCCAATTGCATGACTAGATCCAGGTCCGGCACCGCTACTCAGATAACAAAATCCAGACACGCCGGCCACTAGGTGGCGCTATACCAAGGAAGACGCGTTTGGGGCTATAACTCCCACACCGAACCTCCCACATTCAAAACCTTGTACACACAGATTCACTGGAGTCTGCTGCATCTTTTGGCATAGGCCACGCCCATTTGCGTCTATAATTTTTTTTCGCAAAATCGCGAAAACCGCAAAACTGTTTTTTCGCTACTCCTCCCACATTTCTTGACCAATCGACACAAAACTTTGCACACGACATCTTCAGACGCACACGCAAAGGAATCATATACAGTTTTTTGATCCGACCTTCGACGACGAAACGATAGCATTTTGAATATTGGTTTATTAGCTAAATTAGACGTTGAATAACAAAAATCCCAGAAAATCCAAAATTAGACATCGGATCGAGTCCAAATTTTACACACATGTTGGTGCCAACCTTAACGTCGTCCGTAAAAAAATTCGGAAGATTCCGCCTTTAGGGGGCGCAATAAACGAGGAAATTGTATATCTTCTAATTGGCCAAAGGAATGTTCTTCAAACTCAAGTGAAACCATCAAGGGGCAAACCCGAGTCTATACAGAAAATATGGCTTATAATTATTAATGTGGGCGGGAGTTATTTGGCAAAGGAAAATTGTCTTTGGAAAATTATGCCAACAGGGCGGCTCCAAAAAACGACGACATTGTCTATCTCCTATTTGGCCAATGGAATGTTCTGAAAACGCGTTTTAGGCTATAACTCCCACACCGAAGCTCCCACAGTCAAAAACTTTATACGCACAGATTCACTGGAGTCAGCTGCATCTTTTGGCATAGGCCAGGCCCATTTGCGTCAGTATTTTCTTTATGCAAAATCGCAAAAACAGCTAAACTGCCTTTTCGCTACTTCTCCCACATTTCTTGCCCAATTGACACCAAACTTTGCACACGACATCTTCAGACGCACACTACAAGAAATCAGCAAAACTATTTTGATCCGACCATCGTTGACGAAACGGTAGCGTTTTGAATATATGTTTTGCGTTGCAAATCAGTAAAAACTATTTTGATCCAACCGTCGACGACTAAACGGTAGCGGAAAATGCGTTTGGGGCCGAAACTCCCACACTGAACCTCTCACAGTCAAAACCTTTATATCCACAGGTTGTTCACGGTAGCGTTTTGAATACTTGGTTCGCGTTGTGCCGGCGAAATGCACACTTCTTGGACCCCTGCATAACTGCTTGCAGTTCTAGTTAGGGGTCCAAGCCAACAGGTTGGATCCCTATTGTTTTTGTAAGGATTATTATTATTTCGTACGCCTTAGAAGTGGTACCACAGCCCAAACCGTAAATGGTGCACACGCGCCAATTGCATGACTAGATCCAGAATCGGCACCGCTACTCAGATAACAAAATCCAGACACGCCGGTCCCTAGGTGGCGCTATACCAAGGAATACGCGTTTGGGGCTATAACTTCCACACCGAACCTCCCAGAGTCCAAAAACTTGTACACACAGATGCACTTGAGTCTGCTGCATCTTTTGGCCTAGGCCACGCCCATTTGCGTCAATGAATATTTTTCGCTAAATCGCGAAAACCGCAAAACTGTTTTTTCGCTACTCCTCCCACATTTCTCGCCCGATCAACACCAAACTTTGCACACGACATCTTCAGACGCACACGCAAAGAAATCCTAGACACTTTTTTGATCCGACCTTCGACGACGAAACGGTAGCGTTTTGAATATTGGTTTATTAGCTAAATTAGACGTGGAATATCAAAAATCCAAAGAAATCCAAAATTAGACATCAGATCGAGTCCAAATTTTACACACATGTTGGTGCTAACCTTAATGTCGTTCGATAAAAATCTCGGAAAATTTCGCCATTAGGGGGCGCAATAAACAAGGAAATTGTACATCTTCTACAAAATTTCGCCGCGAAAAGGCTAAACTGACATCTCGCTACTCCTACCACAGTCAAATCCTTTGTATCCACAGGTTCAGGGTAGCGTTTTGAACACATGCTTCGCGTTGTGCCGGCGAAACGCACATTTCTTGTCGCGTTGTGCCGGCGAAATGCACACTTCTTGGACCCCTGCATAACTGCTTGCAGTTCTAGTTAGGGGTCCAAGCCAACAGGTTGGATCCCTATTGTTTTTGTAAGGATTTTTCTTTTTATTATACTTCCCGCCTTGAAAGTGGGTCCACAGCCCAAACCGTAAATGGTGCACACGCGCCAATTACATGACTAGAACCAGGTCCGGCACCGCTACTCAGATAACCAAATCCAGACATGCCGGCCACTAGGTGGCGCTATACCAAGGAGAAACACGTTTGGGGCTATAACTCCCACACCGAACCTCCCAGAGTCCAAAAACTTGTACACACAGATGCACTGGAGTCTGCTGCATCTTTTGGCCTAGGCCCCGCCCATTTGCGTCTATGAATATTTTTCGCTAAATCGCGAAAACCGCAAAACTGTTTTTTCGCTACTCCTCCCACATTTTTCGCCCGATCAACACCAAACTTTGCACACGCCATCGTCAGACGCACACAAAAAATAAATTTCGAACACTTTTTTGATCCGACCTTCGACAACGAATCGGTAGCGCTTGGAATATTGGTATATTAGCTAAATTAGACGTGGAAAATTAAAAATCCAAAAAATCAAAAATTAGACATTGGATCGAGTCCAAATTCTACACACATGTCAGTGCTAACCTTAATGACGTTGGATAAAAATTTCGGAAAATTTCGCCATTAGGGGGCGCAATAAACGAGGAAATTGTATATCTTCGACAAAATTTCGCCGCGAAAACGCAACACTGACTTCTCGCTACTCCTACCACAGTCAAATCCTTTGTATCCACAGGTTCAGGGTAGCGTTTTGAACACATGCTTCGCGTTGTGCCGGCGAAATGCACATTTCTTGTCGCGTTGTGCCGGCGAAATGCACACTTCTTGGACCCCTGCATAACTGCTTGCAGTTCTAGTTATTATTATTTTTATACTTACCCCCCTAAAAGTGGTACCACAGCCCAAACCGTAAATGGTGCACACACGCCAATTACATGACTAGATCCAGATCTCTTCGGACTACGCAGACGACAAAATCCAGACACGCCGGCCACTAGGTGGCGCTATACCAGGGAATACGCGTTTGGGGCTATAACTCCGACAACGAACCTCCCAGAGTCCAAAAACTTGTACACACAGATGCACTGGAGTCTGCTGCATCTTTTGGCCTAGGCCACGCCCATTTGAGTCTATGAATATTTTTCGCTAAATCGCGAAAACCGCAAAACAGTTTTTTCCCTACTCCTCCCACATTTCTTGCCCAATTGACACCAAACTTTGCACACGACATCTTCAGACGCACACTACAAGAAATCAGCAAAACTATTTTGATCCGACCATCGTTGACGAAACGGTAGCGTTTTGAATATATGTTTTGCGTTGCAAATCAGTAAAAACTATTTTGATCCAACGACGACTAAACGGTAGCGGAAAATGCGTTTGGGGCCGAAACTCCCACACTGAACCTCTCACAGTCAAAACCTTTATATCCACAGGTTGTTCACGGTAGCGTTTTGAATACTTGGTTCGCGTTGTGCCGGCGAAATGCACATTTCTTGTCGCGTTGTGCCGGCGAAATGCACACTTCTTGGACCCCTGCATAACTGCTTGCAGTTCTAGTTATTATTCTTCCCGCCATAGAAGTGGGACTACAGCCCAAACCGTAAACGGTGCACACACGCCAATTGCATGACTAGATCCAAGTCCGGCACCGCTACTCAGATAACCAAATCCAGACACGCCGGTCCCTAGGTGGCGCTATACCAAGGGAAAATGCGTTTGGGGCTTTAACTCCCACACCGAACCTCCCAGAGTCCAAAAACTTGTACACACAGATGCACTGGAGTCTGCTGCATCTTTTGGCCTAGGCCACGCCCATTTGCGTCTATGAATATTTTTCGCAAAATCGCGAAAACCGCAAAACTGTTTTTTCGCTACTCCTCCCACATTTCTTGACCAATCAACACCAAACTTTGCACACGACATCTTCAGACGCACACGCAAAGGAATCATCAACAGTTTTTTGATCCGACCTTCGACGACGAAACGGTAGCGTTTGGAATATTGGTTTATTAGCTAAATTAGACGTGGAAAATCAAAAATCCCAAAAAATCAAAAATAGACATCGGATCGAGTCCAAATTTTAGACACATGTCGGAGCTACCCTTAATGGCGTTCAATAAAAAATTCGGAAGATTTCGCCATTAGGGGGCGCAATAAACGAGGAAATTGTATATCTTCTAATTGGCCCAAGGAATGTTCTTCAAACTGTAAGGGAACCATCAAGGGGCAAACCCGAGTCTATATAAAAAATATGGCCAAGAATTATTAATGTGGGCGGGAGTTTTTGGCAAAGGAAGATTGTCTTTGGAAAATTTCGCCACAAGGGGGCGCAAATAAACGACGAAATAATATATCTCCTAACTGGCCAATGGAATGTTCTGAAAACACGTTTTGGGCTATAACTCCCACACCGAAGCTCCCACAGTCAAAAACGTTACATGCACAGATTCAATGGAGTAAGTTGCATCTTTTGGCATACGCCGTTTCTCAAATTCCAACACATGCTTCGCGTTGTGCCGGCGAAATGCACACTTCTTGGACCCCTGCATAACTGCTTGCAGTTCTAGTTATACTTACCTCCCTAAAAGTGTGCCCACAGCCCAAACCGTAAATGGTGCAGACATGCCAAATGCATGACTAGATCAAGATCCGTGGCGACTACGCAGACGACAAAATCCAGACATGCCGGCCACTAGGTGGCGCTATACCAAGGAATACGCGTTTGGGGCTATAACTCCCACACCGAACCTCCCACAGTCAAAAACGTTATACCCACAGATGCACTGGAGTCTGCTGCATCTTTTGGGCTAGGCCACGCCCATTTGCGTCTATGAATATTTTTCGCTAAATCGCGAAAACCGCAAAACAGTTTTTTCCCTACTCCTCCCACATTTCTTGACCAATCAACACCAAACTTTGCACACGACATCTTCAGACGCACACGCAAAGGAATCATCAACAGTTTTTTTATCCGACCTTCGACGACGAAACGGTAGCGTTTTGAATATTTGTTTATTGGCTACGTTTTACGTCGAAACGCAAAAATTCAAAGAATACCAAAAGTAGACGTCGGATCAAGTCCAAATTTTAGACACATGTCGGTGCTACCCTTAATGGCGTTCAATAAAGAATTCGGAATATTTCGCCATTAGGGGGCGCAATAAACGAGGAAATTGTATATCTTCTAATTGGCCAAAGGAATGTTCTTCAAACTATAAGGGAACCATCAAGGGGCAAACCCGAGTCTATATAAAAAATATGGCCAAGAATTAATAATGTAGGCGGGAGTTATTTGGCAAAGGAAAATTGTCTTTGGAAAATTTCGCCAACAGGGCGGCGCCAAAAAACGACGAAATAATATATCTCCTATTTGGCCAATGGAATGTTCTGAAAACGCGTTTTAGGCTATAACTCCCACACCGAAGCTCCCACAGTCAAAAACGTTATACGCACAGATTCACTGGAGTCAGCTGCATCCTTTGGCATAGGCCAGGCCCATTTGCGTCAGTATTTTCTTTATGCAAAATCGCAAAAACAGCTAAACTGCCTTTTCGCTACTCCTCCCACATTTCTTGCCCAATTGACACCAAACTTTGCACACGACATCTTCAGACACACACTACAAGAAATCAGCAAAACTATTTTGATCCGACCATCGTTGACGAAACGATAGCGTTTTTAATATATGTTTTGCGTTGCAAATCAGTAAAAACTATTTTGATCCAACGACGACTAAACGGTAGCGGAAAATGCGTTTGGGGCCGAAACTCCCACACTGAACCTCTCACAGTCAAAACCTTTATATCCACAGGTTGTTCACGGTAGCGTTTTGAATACTTGGTTCGCGTTGTGCCGGCGAAATGCACATTTCTTGTTATTATTCTTCCCGCCATAGAAGTGGACCCACAGCCCAAACCGTAAATGGTGCCGACACGCCAATTGCATGACTTGATCCAGGTCCGGCACCGCTACTCAGATAACCAAATCCAGACACGCCGGTCACTAGGTGGCGCTATACCAAGGACAGACGCGTTTAAGGCTATAACTCCCACAGCGAACCTCCCACATTCAAAACCTTATACGCACAGATTCACTGGAGTCTGCTGCATCTTTTGGCCTAGGCCACGCCCATTTGCGTCTATGAATATTTTTCGCTAAATCGCGAAAACTGCTAAACTGTTTTTTCGCTACTCCTCCCACATTTCTTGACCAATCAACACCAAACTTTGCACACGACATCTTCAGATGCACACGCAAAGGAATCATCAACAGTTTTTTGATCCGACCTTCGACGACGAAACGATAGCATTTTGAATATTGGTTTATTAGCTAAATTAGACGTTGAATAACAAAAATCCCAGAAAATCCAAAATTAGACATCGGATCGAGTCCAAATTTTACACACTTGTTGGTGCCAACCTTAACGTCGTCCGTAAAAAAATTCGGAAGATTCCGCCTTTAGGGGGCGCAATAAACGAGGAAATTGTATATCTTCTAATTGGCCAAAGGAATGTTCTTCAAACTCAAGTGAAACCATCAAGGGGCAAACCCGAGTCTATACAGAAAATATGGCTTATAATTATTAATGTGGGCGGGAGTTATTTGGCAAAGGAAAATTGTCTTTGGAAAATTTCACCTACAGGGCGGCTCCAAAAAACGACGACATTGTCTATCTCCTATTTGGCCAATGGAATGTTCTGAAAACGCGTTTTAGGCTATAACTCCCACACCGAAGCTCCCACAGTCAAACACTTTATACGCACAGATTCACTGGAGTCAGCTGCATCTTTTGGCATAGGCCAGGCCCATTTGCGTCAGTATTTTCTTTATGCAAAATCGCAAAAACAGCTAAACTGCCTTTTCGCTACTTCTCCCACATTTCTTGCCCAATTGACACCAAACTTTGCACACGACATCTTCAGACGCACACTACAAGAAATCAGCAAAACTATTTTGATCCGACCATCGTTGACGAAACGGTAGCGTTTTGAATATATGTTTTGCGTTGCAAATCAGTAAAAACTATTTTGATCCAACCGTCGACGACTAAACGGTAGCGGAAAATGCGTTTGGGGCCGAAACTCCCACACTGAACCTCTCACAGTCAAAACCTTTATATCCACAGGTTGTTCACGGTAGCGTTTTGAATACTTGGTTCGCGTTGTGCCGGCGAAATGCACACTTCTTGGACCCCTGCATAACTGCTTGCAGTTCTAGTTATTATACTTCCTACCAAGAAAGTGGGAATACAGCCCATACCGTAAATGTTGCACACACGCCAATTGCATGACTAGATCCAGGTCAGTGAAGACTATGCAGACGACAAAATCCAGACACGCCGGCCACTAGGTGGCGCTATACCAAGGAATACGCGTTTGGGGCTATAACTCCCACACCGAACCTCCCACAGTCCAAAAACTTGTACACACAGATGCACTGGAGTCTGCTGCATCTTTTGGCCTAGGCCACGCCCATTTGCGTCTATGAATATTTTTCGCTATATCGCGAAAACCGCAAAACTGTTTTTTCCCTACTCCTCCCACATTTCTTGACCAATCGACACCAAACTTTGCACACGACATCTTCAGACGCACACGCAAAGGAATCGTATACAGTTTTTTGATCCGACCTTCGACGACGAAACGGTAGCGTTTTGAATATTGGTTTATTAGCTAAATTAGACGTGGTATATCAAAAATCCAAAGAAATCCAAAATTAGACATCGGAACGAGTCCAAATTGTACACACATGTTGGTGCTAACCTTTATGTCGTACGATAAAAAATTCGGAAAATTTCGCCTTTAGGGGGCGCAATAAACGAGGAAATTGTATATCTTCTACAAAATTTCGCCGCGAAAACGCTACACTGACTTCTCGCTACTCCTACCACAGTCAAATCCTTTGTATCCACAGGTTCAGGGTAGCGTTTTCAACACATGCTTCGCGTTGTGCCGGCGAAATGCACATTTCTTGTCGCGTTGTTCCGGCGAAATGCACACTTCTTGGACCCCTGCATAACTGCTTGCAGTTCTAGTTATTAGGGGTCCAAGCCAACAGGTTGGATCCCTATTGTTTTTGTAGGGATTTTTCTTCTTATTATTATTATTATACTTACCCCCCTAAAAGTGGTACCACAGCCAAAACCGTAAATGGTGCACACACGCCAATTACATGACTAGATCCATATCTCTTCGGACTACGCAGACGACAAAATCCAGACATGCCGGCCACTAGGTGGCGCTATACCAAGGAATACGCGTTTGGGGCTATAACTCCCACACCGAACCTCCCACAGTCCAAAAACTTGTACACACAGATGCACTGGAGTCTGCTGCATCTTTTGGTCTAGGCCACGCCCATTTGCGTCTATGAATATTTTTCGCTAAATCGCGAAAACCGCAAAACTGTTTTTTCGCTACTCCTCGCACATTTCTTGACCAATCAACACCAAACTTTGCACACGGCATCTTCAGACGCACACCCAAAGAAATCATATACAGTTTTTTGATCCGACCTTCGACGACGAAACGGTAGAGTTTTGAATATTCTTTTATTAGCTAAATTAGACGTGGAAAATTAAAAAAACAAAAAATTCCAAAATTAGACATCGGATCGAGTCCAAATTTTAGACACATGTTGGTGCTAACCTTAATGACCTTCGAAAAAAATTTCGGAAAATTTCGCCATTAGGGGGCGCAATAAACGAGGAAATTGTATATCTTCTACAAAAATTTCGCCGCGAAAACGCTACACTGACTTCTCGCTACTCCACAGGTTCAGGGTAGCGTTTTGAACACATGTTTCGCGTTGTGCCGGCGAAATGCACATTTCTTGTCGCGTTGTGCCGGCGAAATGCACACTTCTTGGACCCCTGCATAACTGCTTGCAGTTCTAGTTATTAGGGGTCCAAGCCAACAGGTTGGATCCCTATTGTTTTTGTAAGGATTATTCCTATTATTATTATTATTATTATTCCAGCACTAAAAGTGTGCCCACAGCCCAACCCGTAAATGGTGCCGACACGCCAATTGCATGACTAGATCCAGGTCCCTGAGTTCTAGGCAGACGACAAAATCCAGACACGCCGGCCACTAGGTGGCGCTATACCAAGGAATACGCGTTTGGGGCTATAACTCCCACACCGAACCTCCCACAGTCAAAAACGTTATACCCACAGATGCACTGGAGTCTGCTGCATCTTTTGGGCTAGGCCACGCCCATTTGCGTCTATGAATATTTTTCGCTAAATCGCGAAAACCGCAAAACAGTTTTTTCCCTACTCCTCCCACATTTCTTGACCAATCAACACCAAACTTTGCACACGACATCTTCAGACGCACACGCAAAGGAATCATCAACAGTTTTTTGATCCGACCTTCGACGACGAAACGGTAGCGTTTTGAATATTTGTTTATTGGCTACGTTTTACGTCAAAACGCAAAAATTCAAAGAATACCAAAAGTAGACGTCGGATCAAGTCCAAATTTTAGACACATGTCGGTGCTACCCTTAATGGCGTTCAATAAAGAATTCGGAATATTTCGCCATTAGGGGGCGCAATAAACGAGGAAATTGTATATCTTCTAATTGGCCAAAGGAATGTTCTTCAAACTATAAGGGAACCATCAAGGGGCAAACCCGAGTCTATATAAAAAATATGGCCAAGAATTAATAATGTAGGCGGGAGTTATTTGGCAAAGGAATCTTTGTCTTTGGAAAATTTCGCCAACAGGGCGGCGCCAAAAAACGACGAAATAATATATCTCCTATTTGGCCAATGGAATGTTCTGAAAACGCGTTTTAGGCTATAACTCCCACACCAAAGCTCCCACAGTCAAAAACGTTATACGCACAGATTCACTGGAGTCAGCAGCATCTTTTGGCATAGGCCAGGCCCATTTGCGTCAGTATTTTCTTTATGCAAAATTGCAAAAACAGCTAAACTGCCTTTTCGCTACTCCTCCCACATTTCTTGCCCAATTGACACCAAACTTTGCACACGACATCTTCAGACGCACACTACAAGAAATCAGCAAAACTATTTTGATCCGACCATCGTTGACGAAACGGTAGCGTTTTGAATATATGTTTTGCGTTGCAAATCAGTAAAAACTATTTTGATCCAACCGTCGACGACTAAACGGTAGCGGAAAATGCGTTTGGGGCCGAAACTCCCACACTGAACCTCTCACAGTCAAAACCTTTATATCCACAGGTTGTTCACGGTAGCGTTTTGAATACTTGCTTCGCGTTGTGCCGGCGAAATGCACATTTCTTGTCGCGTTGTGCCGGCGAAATGCACACTTCTTGGACCCCTGCATAACTGCTTGCAGTTCTAGTTCCTATACTTACCCCCCTAAAAGTGATACCACACCCCAAACCGTAAATGGTGCCGACACGCAAATTGCATGACTAGATCCAGATCTCTTCGGACTAAGCAGACGACAAAATCCAGACGCGCCGGTCACTAGGTGGCGCTATACCAAGGAATACGCGTTTGGGGCTATAACTCCCACACCGAACCTCCCACATTCAAAACCTTGTACACACAGATGCACTGGAGTCTGCTGCATCTTTTGGTCTAGGCCACGCCCATTTGCGTCTATGAATATTTTTCGCTAAATTGCGAAAACCGCAAAACTGTTTTTTCGCTACTCCTCGCACATTTCTTGACCAATCAACACCAAACTTTGCACACGACATCTTCAGACGCACACGCAAAGGAATCATATACAGTTTTTTGATCCGACCTTCGACGACGAAACGATAGCATTTTGAATATTGGTATATTAGCTAAATTAGACGTGGAAAATCAAAAATACAAAAAAATCCAAAATTAGACATCGGATCGAGTCCAAATTCTACACACATGTTGGTGCTAACCTTAATGACGTTCAATAAAAATTTCGGAAAATTCCGCCATTAGGGGGCGCAATAAACGAGGAAATTGTATATCTTCTACAAAATTTCGCCGCAAAAACGCTACACTGACTTCTCGCTACTCCTACCACAGTCAAATCCTTTGTATCCACAGGTTCAGGGTAGCGTTTTCAACACATGCTTCGCGATGTGCCGGCGAAATGCACATTTCTTGTCGCGTTGTGCCGGCGAAATGCACACTTCTTGGACCCCTGCATAACTGCTTGCAGTTCTAGTTATTATACTACCTCTCCGTGAAAGTGGAACCACAGCCCAAACCGTAAATGGTGCACACGCGCCAATTGCATGGCTAGATCCAGAATCGGCACCGCTACTCAGATAACAAAATCCAGACACGCCGGCCACTAGGTGGCGCTATACCAACGAATACGCGTTTGGGGCTATAACTCCCACACCGAACCTCCCAGAGTCCAAAAACTTGTACACACAGATGCACTGGAGTCTGCTGCATCTTTTGGCCTAGGCCACGCCCATTTGCGTCTATGAATATTTTTCGCTAAATCGCGAAAACCGCAAAACTGTTTTTTCCCTACTCCTCCCACATTTCTTGACCAATCGACACCAAACTTTGCACACGACATCTTCAGACGCACACGCAAAGGAATCGTATACAGTTTTTTGATCCGACCTTCGACGACGAAACGGTAGCATTTTGAATATTGGTATATTAGCTAAATTAGACGTGGAAAATCCAAAATACAAAAAAATCCAAAATTAGAAATCGGATCGAGTCCAAATTCTACACACATGTTGGTGCTAACCTTAATGACGTTCGATAAAAATTTCGGACAATTTCGCCATTAGAGGGCGCAATAAACGAGGAAATTGTATATCTTCTACAAAATTTTGCCGCGAAAACGCTACACTGACTTCTCGCTACTCCTACCACAGTCGAATCCTTTGTATCCACAAGTTCAGGGTAGCGTTTTGAACACATGCTTCGCGTTGTGCCGGCGAAATTCACATTTCTTGTCGCGTTGTGCCGGCGAAATGCACACTTCTTGGACCCCTGCATAACTGCTTATGTAGACTCGGGTTTGCCCCTTGATGGTTCCCTTATAGTTTGAAGAACATTCCTTGGGCCAATTAGAAGATATACAATTTCCTCGTTTATTGCGCCCCCTAATGGCAAAATATTCGCCCCCTAATGGCGAAATATTCCGAATTCTTTACTGAACGCCATTAAGGGTAGCACCGACATGTGTCTAAAATCTGGACTTGATCCGACGTCTACTTTTGGTATTCTTTGAATTTTTGCGTTTCGACGTAAAACGTAGCCAATAAACAAATATTCAAAACGCTACCGTTTCGTCGTCGAAGGTCGGATAAAAAAACTGTTGATGATTCCTTTGCGGGTGCGTCGGAAGATGTCGTGTGCAAAGTTTGGTGTTGATTGGTCAAGAAATGTGGGAGGAGTAGGGAAAAAACTGTTTTGCGGTTTTCGCGATTTAGCGAAAAATATTCATCGACGCAAATGGGCGTGGCCTAGCCCAAAAGATGCAGCACACTCCAGTGCATCTGTGGGTATAACGTTTTTGACTGTGGGAGGTTCGGTGTGGGAGTTATAGCCCCAAACGCGTATTCCTTGGTATAGCGCCACCTAGTGACCGGCGTGTCCGGATTTTGTCGTCTGCGTACACATCACAGACCTGGATCTAGTCATGCAATTGGCGTGTCCGCACCATTTACGGTTTGGGGTGTGGGCCCACTTTTAGGGAAGGAAGTATAACTAGAACTGCAAGCAGTTATGCAGGGGTCCAAGAAGTGTGCATTTCGCCGGCACAACGCGAAGCATGTGTTCAAAAATTGAGAAACAGCGTGTGCCAAAAGATGCAGCTGACTCCAGTGAATCTGTGGATAGAAAGGTTTTGACTGTGGGAGCTTCGGTGTGGGAGTTATAGCCCAAAACGCGTTTTCAGAACATTCCATTGGCAAGTTAGGAGATATATTATTTCGTCGTTTATTTGCGACCCCTTGTGGCGAAATTTTCCAAAGACAATTTTCCTTTGCCAAATAACTCCCGCCCACATTAATAATTCTTGGCCATATTTTTTATATAGACTCGGGTTTGCCCCTTGATGGTTTTCTTTGAGTTTGAAGAACATTCCTTTGGCCAATAAGAAGATATACAATTTCCTCGTTTATTGCGCCCCCTAATGGCGAAATATTCCGAAAATTTTATTGAACGACATTAAGGTTAGCACCAACATGTCTGTAAAATTTGGACTCGTTCCGATGTCTACCTTTGGATTTTTCTGGATTTTTGATTTTCCACGTCTAATTTAGCTAATATACCAATATTCAAAACGCTACCGTTTCGTCGTCGACGGTCGGATCAAAAAACTGTCCGATAATTTCTTTGCGTGTGCGTCTGAAGATGTCGTGTGCAAAGTTTTGTGTCAATTGGTCAAGAAATGTGGGAGGAGTAGCGAAAATACAGTTTTGCGGTTTTCGCAATTTTGCGAAAAAAAATTATAGACGCAAATGGGCGTGGCCTATGCCAAAAGATGCAGCAGACTCCAGTGCATCTGTGTGTACAAGGTTTTGAATGTGGGAGGTTCGGTGTGGGAGTTATAGCCCCAAACGCGTATTCCTTGGTATAGCGCCACCTAGTGACCGGCGCGTCTGGATTTTGTCGTCTGCTTAGTCCGAACAGATCTGGATCTAGTCATGCAATTCGCGTGTCGGCACCATTTACGGTTTGGGCTGTGGTCCCACTTTTAGGGGGGTAAGAATAATAGGAACTAGAACTGCAAGCAGTTATGCAGGGGTCCAAGAAGTGTGCATTTCGCCGGCACAACGCGACAAGAAATGTGCATTTCGCCGGCACAACGCGTAGCAAGTATTCAAAACGCTACCGTGAACAACATGTGGATATAAAGGTTTTGACTGCGGGAGCTTCGGTGTGGGAGTTATAGCCTAAAACGCGTTTTCAGAACATTCCATTGGCCAAATAGGAGATAGACAATGTCGTCGTTTTTTGGAGCCGCCCTGTTGGCGAAATTTTCCAAAGACAATTTTCCTTTGCCAAATAACTCCCGCCCACATTAATAATTATAAGCCATATTTTCTGTATAGACTCGGGTTTGCCCCTTGATGGTTTCACTTGAGTTTGAAGAACATTCCTTTGGCCAATTAGAAGACATACAATTTCCTCGTTTATTGCGCCCCCTAAAGGCGGAATCTTCCGATTTTTTTTAGGGACGACGTTAAGGTTGGCACCAACATGTGTGTAAAATTTGGACTCGATCCGATGTCGAATTTTGGATTTTTTGGGATTTTTGTTATTCAACGTCTAATTTAGCTCATAAACCAATATTCAAAACGCTACCGTTTCGTCGTCGAAGGTCGGATCAAAAAACTGTCCGATAATTTCTTTGCGCGTGCGTCATAAAATGTCGTGTGCAAAGATTGGTGTCGATTGGTCAAAAAATGTGGGAGGAGTAGGGAAAAAACAGTTTTGCGGTTTTCGCGATTTAGCGAAAAATATTCATAGACGCAAATGGGCGTGGCCTAGGCCAAAAGATGCAACAGACTCCAGTGAATCTGTGTGTACAAGTTTTTGGACTCTGGGAGGTTCGGTGTGGGAGTTATAGCCCTAAACGCGTATTCCTTGGTATAGCGCCACCTAGTGGCCGGCGTGTCTGGATTTTGTCGTCTGCCTAGAACTCAGGGAACTGGATCTAGTCATGCAATTGGCATGTCGGCACCATTTACGGTTTGGGCTGTGGGCCCACTTCTAGGGGGGAATAATAATAAGAATTATGCAGGGGTCCAAGAAGTGTGCATTTCGCCGGCACAACGCGAAGCATGTGTTCAAAAATTGAGAAACAGCGTATGCCAAAAGATGCAGCTGACTCCAGTGAATCTGTGGATATAAAGGTTTTGACTGTGGGAGCTTCGGTGTGGGAGTTATAGCCCAAAACGCGTTTTCAGAACATTCCATTGCCCAGTTAGGAGATATATTATTTCGTCGTTTATTTGCGACCCCTTGTGGCGAAATTTTCCAAAGACAATTTTCCTTTGCCAAATAACTCCCGCCCACATTAATAATTCTTGGCCATATTTTTTATATAGACTCAGGTTTGCCCCTTGATGGTTTCCTTTGAGTTTGAAGAACATTCCTTTGGCCAATAAGAAGATATACAATTTCCTCGTTTATTGCGCCCCCTAATGGCGAAATATTCCAAAAATTTTATTGAACGACATTAAGGTTAGCACCAACATGTCTGTAAAATTTGGACTCGTTCCGATGTCTACTTTTGGATTTTTCTGGATTTTTGATTTTCCACGTCTAATTTAGCTAATATACCAATATTCAAAACAATACCGTTTCGTCGTCGACGGTCGGATCAAAAAACTGTCCGATAATTTCTTTGCGTGTGCGTCTGAAGATGTCGTGTGCAAAGTTTGGTGTTGATTGGTCAAAAAATGTGGGAGGAGTAGGGAAAAAACTGTTTTGCGGTTTTTGCGATTTTGCGAAAAATATTCATAGACGCAAATGGGCGTGGCCTATGCCAAAAGATGCAGCAGACTCCAGTGAATATGTGGGTACAAGTTTTTGACTGTGGGAGGTTCGGTGTGGGAGTTATAGCCCCAAACGCGTATTCCTTGGTATAGCGCCACCTAGTGACCGGCGTGTCTGGATTTTGTCGTCTGCTTAGTCCGAACAGATCTGGATCTAGTCATGCAATTCGCGTGTCGGCACCATTTACGGTTTGGGCTGTGGTCCCACTTTTAGGGGGGTAAGAATAATAGGAATAATAATCCTTACAAAAACAATAGGGATCCAACCTGTTGGCTTGGACCCCTAACTAGAACTGCAAGCAGTTATGCAGGGGTCCAAGAAGTGTGCATTTCGCCGGCACAACGCGACAAGAAATGTGCATTTCGCCGGCACAACGCGAAGCATGTGTTCAAAACGTTTCGCCGGCACAAAGCGAGGCATGTGTTCAAAACGCTACCCTGAACCTGTGGATACAAATGATTTGACTGTGGTAGGAGTAGCGAGAAGTCAGTGAAGCGTTTTTGCGGCGAAATTTTGTAGAAGATATACAATTTCCTTGTTTATTGCGCCCCCTAATGGCGAAATTTTCCGAATTTTTTATCGAACGACAGTAAGGTTAGCACCAACATGTGTGTAAAATTTGGACTCGATCCGATGTCTAATTTTGGATTTCTTTGGATTTTTGATATTCAACGTCTAATTTAGCTAATAAACCAATATTCAAAACGCTACCGTTTCGTCGTCGAAGGTCTGATCAAAAAAGTGTTTAATGCATTCTTTGCGTGTGCGTCTGAAGATGTCGTGTGCAAAGTTTGGTGTCGATTGGTCAAGAAATGTGGGAGGAGTAGGGAAAAAACAGTTTTGCGGTTTTCGTGATTTAGCGAAAAATATTCATAGACGCAAATGGGCGTGGCCTAGGCCAAAAGATGCAGCAGACTCCAGTGCATCTGTGTGTATATAGTTTTGAAGGTGGGAGGTTCGGTGTGGGAGTTATAGCCCCAAACGCGTATTCCTTGGTATAGCGCCACCTAGTGGCCGGCATGTCTGGATTTTGTCGTCTGCCGTCACCTCACGGACCTGGATCTAGTCATGCAATTGGCGTGTCGGCACCATTTACGGTTTGGGCTGTGGGCACACTTTTAGTGCTGGAATAATAATAGGAATAATCCTTACAAAAACAATAGGGATCCAACCTGTTGGCTTGGACCCCTAACTAGAACTGCAAGCAGTTATGCAGGGGTCCAAGAAGTGTGCATTTCGCCGGCACAACGCGACACGAAATGTGCGTTTCGCCGGCACACGCTACCCTGAACCTGTGGATACAAAGGATTTGACTGTGGTAGGAGTAGCGAGAAGTCAGTGTAGCGTTTTCGCGGTGAAATTTTGTAGAAGATATACAATTTCCTCGTTTATGGCGCCCCCTAATGGCGAAATTTTCCGATTTTTTTATCGAACGACAATAAGGTTAGCACCAACATGTGTGTAAAATTTGGAATCGATCCGATGTCTAATTTTGGATTTCTTTGGATTTTTGATATTCCACGTCTAATTTAGCTAATAAACCAATATTCAAAACTCTACCGTTTCGTCCTCAAAGGTCGGATCAAAAAACTGTATATGATTTCTTTGCGTGTGCGTCTGAAGATGCCGTGTGCAAAGTTTGGTGTTGATTGGTCAAGAAATGTGCGAGGAGTAGCGAAAAAACAGTTTTGCGGTTTTCGCAATTTAGCGAAAAATATTCATGGACGCAAATGGGCGTGGCCTAGGCCAAAAGATGCAGCAGACTCCAGTGCATCTGTGTGTACAAGTTTTTGGACTGTGGGAGGTTCGGTGTGGGAGTTATAGCCCCAAACGCGTATTCCTTGGTATAGCGCCACCTAGTGGCCGGGGTGTCTGGATTTTGTCGTCTGCATAGTCTTCACTGACCTGGATCTAGTCATGCAATTGGCGTGTGTGCAACATTTACGGTATGGGCTGTATTCCCACTTTCTTGGTAGGAAGTATAATAACTAGAACTGCAAGCAGTTATGCAGGGGTCCAAGAAGTGTGCATTTCGCCGGCACAACGCGACAAGAAATGTGCGTTTCGCCGGCACAACGCGAAGCATGTGTTCAAAACGCTACCCTGAACCTGTGGATACAAAGGATTTGACTGTGGTAGGAGTAGCGAGAAGTCAGTTCGCAGCAAAATTTTTTAGAAGATATACAATTTCCTCGTTTATGGCACCCCCTAATGGAGAAATTTTCCGATTTTTTTATCGAACGGCATTAAGGTTAGCACGAACATGTCTGTAAAATTTGGACTCGTTCCGATGTCTACTTTTGGATTTTTCTGGATTTTTGATTTTCCACGTCTAATTTAGCTCATAAACCAATATTCAAAACGCTCCCGTTTCGTCAACGAAGGTCGGATCAAAAAATTGTCCGATAATTTCTTTGCGCGTGCGTCTGAAGATGTCGTGTGCAAAGTTTGGTGTCGATTGGTCAAGAAATGTGGGAGGAGTAGGGAAAAAACAGTTTTTCGGTTTTCGCGATATTGCGAAAAAAAATTATAGACGCAAATGGGCGTGGCCTATGGCAAAAGATGCAGCAGACTCCAGTGAATATGTGGGTACAAGTTTTTGACTGTGGGAGGTTCGGTGTGGGAGTTATAGCCCCAAACGCGTATTCCTTGGTATAGCGCCACCTAGTGACCGGCGTGTCTGGATTTTGTCGTCTGAATAGTCTTCACGGACCTGGATCTAGTCATGCAATTGGCATGTCGGCACCATTTACGGTCTGGGCTGTGGTACCACTTTCTTGGTAGGAAGTATAATAAAAAAAATCCTTACAAAAACAATAGGGATCCAACCTGTTGGCTTGGACCCCTAACTAGAACTGCAAGCAGTTATGCAGGGGTCCAAGAAGTGTGCATTTCGCCGGCACAACGCGACAAGAAATGTGCATTTCGCCGGAAAAACGCGAAGCATGTGTTCAAAACGCTACCCTGAACCTGTGGAGTAGCGAGAAGTCAGTGTAGCGTTTTCGCGGCGAAATTTTTGTAGAAGATATACAATTTCCTTGTTTATTGCGCCCCCTAATGGCGAAATTTTCCGAAATTTTTATCGAAGGTCATTAAGGTTAGCACCAACATGTGTCTAAAATTTGGACTCGATCCGATGTCTAATTTTGGAATTCTTTGGTTTTTTAATTTTCCACGTCTAATTTAGCTAATAAAAGAATATTCAAAACTCTACCGTTTCGTCGTCGAAGGTCGGATCAAAAAAGTGTATATAATTTCTTTGCGTGTGCGTCTGAAGATGCCGTGTGCAAAGTTTGGTGTTGATTGGTCAAGAAATGTGCGAGGAGTAGCGAAAAAACAGTTTTGCGGTTTTCGCGATTTAGCGAAAAATATTCATTGACGCAAATGGGCGTGGCCTAGACCAAAAGATGCAGCAGACTCCAGTGCATCTGTGTGTACACGTTTTTGGACTGTGGGAGGTTCGGTGTGGGAGTTATAGCCCCAAACGCGTATTCCTTGGTATAGCGCCACCTAGTGGCCGGCATGTCTGGATTTTGTCGTCTGCGTAGTCCGAAGAGATCTGGATCTAGTCATGTAATTGGCGTGTGTGCACCATTTACGGTTTGGGCTGTGGTACCACTTTTAGGGGGGTAAGTATAACTAGAACTGCAAGCAGTTATGCAGGGGTCCAAGAAGTGTGCATTTCGCCGGCACAACGCGACAAGAAATGTGCGTTTCGCCGGCACAACGCGAAGCATGTGTTCAAAACGCTACCCTGAACCTGTGGATACAAAGGATTTGACTGTGGTAGGAGTAGCGAGAAGTCAGTTCGCAGCGACATTTTTTAGAAGATATACAATTTCCTCGTTTATGGCGCCCCCTAATGGCGAAATTTTCCGATTTTTTTATCGAACGGCATTAAGGTTAGCACCAACATGTCTGTAAAATTTGGACTCGTTCCGATGTCTACTTTTGGATTTTTCTGGATTTTTGATTTTCCACGTCTAATTTAGCTAATATACCAATATTCAAAACGCTACCGTTTCGTCGTCGACGGTCGGATCAAAAAACTGTCCGATAATTTCTTTGCGTGTGCGTCTGAAGATGTCGTGTGCAAAGTTTGGTGTTGATTGGTCAAAAAATGTGGGAGGAGTAGGGAAAAAACTGTTTTGCGGTTTTCGCGATTTTGCGAAAAATATTCATAGACGCAAATGGGCGTGGCCTATGCCAAAAGATGCAGCAGACTCCAGTGAATATGTGGGTACAAGTTTTTGACTGTGGGAGGTTCGGTGTGGGAGTTATAGCCCCAAACGCGTATTCCTTGGTATAGCGCCACCTAGTGGCCGGCAGGTCTGGATTTTGTCGTCTGCTTAGTCCGAACAGATCTGGATCTAGTCATGCAATTCGCGTGTCGGCACCATTTACGGTTTGGGCTGTGGTATCACTTTTAGGGGGGCAAGTATAGGAATAATAATCCTTACAAAAACAATAGGGATCCAACCTGTTGGCTTGGACCCCTAAAAATAATAATAACTAGAACTGCAAGCAGTTATGCAGGGGTCCAAGAAGTGTGCATTTCGCCGGCACAACGCGACAAGAAATGTGCATTTCGCCGGCACAACGCGTAGCAAGTATTCAAAACGCTACCGTGAACAACATGTGGATATAAAGGTTTTGACTGTGGGAGCTTCGGTGTGGGAGTTATAGCCTAAAACGCGTTTTCAGAACATTCCATTGGCCAAATAGGAGATAGACAATGTCGTCGTTTTTTGGAGCCGCCCTGTTGGCGAAATTTTCCAAAGACAATTTTCCTTTGCCAAATAACTCCCGCCCACATTAATAATTATAAGCCATATTTTCTGTATAGACTCGGGTTTGCCCCTTGATGGTTTCACTTGAGTTTGAAGAACATTCCTTTGGCCAATTAGAAGATATACAATTTCCTCGTTTATTGCGCCCCCTAAAGGCGAAATTGTCCGAATTTTTTATCGTACGTCATTAAGGTTAGCACCAACATATGTGTAGAATTTGGACTCGATCCGATGTCTAATTTTGGATTTTTTTGGATTTTAAATGTTCCACGTCTAATTTAGCTAATAAACAAATATTGAAAACTCTACCGTTTCGTTGTCGAAGGTCGGATCAAATAACTGTTGATGATTTCTTTGCGTGTGGGTCTGAAGATGTCGTGTGCAAAGTTTGGTGTCGATTGGTCAAAAAATGTGGGAGGAGTAGGGAAAAAACAGTTTTGCGGTTTTCGCGATTTAGCGAAAAATATTCATAGACGCAAATGGGCGTGGCCTAGGCCAAAAGATGCAGCAGACTCCAGTGCATCTGTGGGTACAAGTTTTTGGACTCTGTGAGGTTCGGTGTGGGAGTTATAGCCCCAAACGCGTATTCCTTGGTATAGCGCCACCTAGTGACCGGCGTGTCCGGATTTTGTCGTCTGCGTACACATCACAGACATGGATCTAGTCATGCAATTGGCGTGTCCGCACCATTTACGGTTTGGGGTGTGGGCCCACTTTTAGGGAAGGAAGTATAATAATAAAAATCCTTACAAAAACAATAGGGATCCAACCTGTTGGCTTGGACCCCTAACTAGAACTGCAAGCAGTTATGCAGGGGTCCAAGAAGTGTGCATTTCGCCGGCACAACGCGACAAGAAATGTGAATTTCGCCGGCACAACGCGAAGCATGTGTTCAAAACGCTACCCTGAACCTGTGGATACAAAGGATTTGACTTTGGTAGGAGTAGCGAGAAGTCAGTGTAGCGTTTTCGCGGCAAAATTTTGTAGAAGATATACAATTTCCTCGTTTATTGCGCCCTCTAATGGCGAAATTGTCCGAAATTTTTATCGAACGTCATTAAGGTTAGCACCAACATGTGTGTAGAATTTGGACTCGATCCGATTTCTAATTTTGGATTTTTTTGTATTTTGGATTTTCCACGTCTAATTTAGCTAATATACCAATATTCAAAATGCTACCGTTTCGTCGTCGAAGGTCGGATCAAAAAACTGTATACGATTCCTTTGCGTGTCCGTCTGAAGATGTCGTGTGCAAAGTTTGGTGTCGATTGGTCAAGAAATGTGGGAGGAGTAGGGAAAAAACAGTTTTGCGGTTTTCGCGATTTAGCGGAAAATATTCATAGACGCAAATGGGCGTGGCCTAGGCCAAAAGATGCAGCAGACTCCAGTGCATCTGTGTGTACAAGTTTTTGGACTCTGGGAGGTTCAATGTGGGAGTTATAGCCCCAAAGGTGTTTCTCCTCGGTATAGCGCCACCTAGTGGCCGGCATGTCTGGATTTGGTTATCTGAGTAGCGGTGCCGGTACTGGTTCTAGTCATGTAATTAGCGCGTGTGCACCATTTACGGTTTGGGCTGTGGTCCCACAAGTACGGGGGGAAGAATAAAAACTAGAACTGCAAGCAGTTATGCAGGGGTCCAAGAAGTGTGCATTTCGCCGGCACAACGCGAAGCATGTGTTCGAAGTTGAGGAACGGCGTATGACAAAAGATGCAGCTGACTCCAGTGAATCTGTGGATATAAAGGTTTTGACTGTGGGAGCTTCGGTGTGGAAGTTATAGCCCAAAACGCGTTTACAGAACATTCCATTGGCCAAATAGGAGATATATTATTTCGTCGTTTTTTGGCGCCGCCCTGTTGGCGAAATTTTCCAAAGACAATTTTCCTTTGCCAAATAACTCCCGCCTACATTATTAATTCTTGGCCATATTTTTTATATAGACTCGGGTTTCCCCCTTGATGGTTTCCGTATAGTTTGAAGAACATTCCTTGGGCCAATTAGAAGATATACAATTTCCTCGTTTATTGCGCCCCCTAATGGCGAAAAATTCCGGAATTTTTATCGAACGACAATAAGGTTAGCACCAACATGTCTGTACAATTTGGACTCGATCCGATGTCTGATTTTGGATTTTTTTGGATTTTTGATTTTCCACGTCTAATTTAGCTAATATTCCAATATTCAAAATGCGACCGTTTCGTCGTCGAAGGTCGGATCAAAAAACTGTTGATGATTTCTTTGCGTGTGCGTCTGAAGATGCCGTGTGCAAAGTTTTGTGTCAATTGGTCAAGAAATGTGGGAGGAGTAGCGAAAAAACAGTTTTGCGGTTTTCGCGATTTTGCGAAAAAAAATTATAGACGCAAATGGGCGTGGCCTATGCCAAAAGATGCAGCAGACTCCAGTGAATCTGTGTGTACAAGGTTTTGAATGTGGGAGGTTCGGTGTGGGAGTTATAGCCCCAAACGCGTCTTTCCTTGGTATAGCGCCACCTAGTGGCCGGCGTGTCTGGATTTGGTCGTCTGCTTAGAACTCAGGGCCCTGGATCTAGTAATGCAATTGGCGTGTCGGCACCATTTACGGTTTGGGCTGTGGACCCACTTCTAGGGGGGAATAATAATAACTAGAACTGCAAGCAGTTATGCAGGGGTCCAAGAAGTGTGCATTTCGCCGGCACAACGCGACAAGAAATGTGCATTTCGCCGGCACATCGCGAAGCATGTGTTGAAAACGCTACCCTGAACCTGTGGATACAAAGGATTTGACTGTGGTAGGAGTAGCGAGAAGTCAGTGTAGCGTTTTTGCGGCGAAATTTTGTAGAAGATATACAATTTCCTCGTTTATTGCGCCCCCTAATGGCGGAATTTTCCGAAATTTTTATCGAACGTCATTAAGGTTAGCACCAACATGTGTGTAGAATTTGGACTCGATCCGATGTCTAATTTTGGATTTTTTTGTATTTTTGATTTTCCACGTCTAATTTAGCTAATAAACCAATATTCAAAACGCTACCGTTTCGTCGTCGAAGGTCGGATCAAAAAAGTGTCTAGGATTTCTTTGCGTGTGCGTCTGAAGATGTCGTGTGCAAAGTTTGGTGTTGATCGGGCGAGAAATGTGGGAGGAGTAGCGAAAAAACAGTTTTGCGGTTTTCGCGATTTAGCGAAAGATATTCATAGACGCAAATGGGCGTGGCCTAGGCCAAAAGATCCAGCAGACTCCAGTGCATCTGTGTGTACAAGTTTTTGGACTCTGGGAGGTTCGGTGTGGAAGTTATAGCCCCAAACGCGTATTCCTTGGTATAGCGCCACCTAGGGACCGGCGTGTCTGGATTTTGTTATCTGAGTAGCGGTGCCGATTCTGGATCTAGTCATGCAATTGGCGCGTGTGCACCATTTACGGTTTGGGCTGTGGTACCACTTCTAAGGCGTACGAAATAATAATAATCCTTACAAAAACAATAGGGATCCAACCTGTTGGCTTGGACCCCTAACTAGAACTGCAAGCAGTTATGCAGGGGTCCAAGAAGTGTGCATTTCGCCGGCACAACGCGACAAGAAATGTGCGTTTCGCCGGCACAAAGCGAAGCATGTGTTCAAAACGCTACCCTGAACCTGTGGATACAAAGGATTTGACTGTGGTAGGAGTAGCGAGAAGTCAGTGAAGCGTTTTCGCGGCGAAATTTTGTAGAAGATATACAATTTCCTCGTTTATTGCGCCCCCTAATGGCGAAATTTTCCGATTTTTTTATCGAACGACATTAAGGTTAGCACCAATATGTGTGTAAAATGTGGACTCGATCCGATGTCTAATTTTGGATTTCTTTGGATTTTTGATATTCCACGTCTAATTTAGCTAATAAACCAATATTCAAAACGCTACCGTTTCGTTGTCGAAGGTCGGATCAAAAAACTGTATATGATTCCTTTGCGTGTGCGTCTGAAGATGTCGTGTGCAAAGTTTTGTGTCGATTGGTCAAGAAATGTGGGAGAAGTAGCGAAAAAACAGTTTTGCGGATTTCGCGATTTTGCTAAAAAAAATTATAGACGCAAATGGGCGTGGCCTATGCCAAAAGATGCAGCAGACTCCAGTGAATCTGTGTGTACGAGGTTTTGAATGTGGGAGGTTCGGTGTGGGAGTTATAGCCCCAAACGCGTCTTTCCTTGGTATAGCGCCACCTAGTGGCCGGCGTGTCTGGATTTTGTCGTCTGCTTAGAACTCAGGGCCCTGGATCTAGTCATGCAATTGGCGTGTCGGCACCATTTACGGTTTGGGCTGTGGACCCACTTCTAGGGGGGAATAATAATAACAAGAAGTGTGCATTTCGCCGGCACAACGCGACAAGAAATGTGCATTTCGCCGGCACAACGCGAAGCATGTGTTCAAAACGCTACCCTGTACCTGTGGATACAAAGGATTTGACTGTGGTAGGAGTAGCGAGAAGTCAGTGTAGCGTTTTCGCGGCGAAATTTTGTAGAAGATATACAATTTCCTTGTTTATTGCGCCCCCTAATGGCGAAATTTTCCGATATTTTTATCGAACGTCATTAAGGTTAGCACCAACATGTCTGTAAAATTTGGGCTCGATCCGATGTATAATTCTGGATTTCTTCGGATTTTTGACTTTTCACGTCTTATTTAGCTAATAAACAAATATTCAAAACGCTACCGTTTCGTCGTCGAAGGTCGGATCAAAAAAGTGTCTAGGATTTCTTTGCGTGTGCATCTGAAGATGTCGTGTGCAAAGTTTGGTGTTGATCGGGCGAGAAATGTGGGAGGAGTAGCGAAAAAACAGTTTTGCGGTTTTCGCGATTTAGCGAAAAATATTCATAGACGCAAATGGGCGTGGCCTAGGCCAAAAGATGCAGCAGACTCCAGTACATCTGTGTGTACAAGTTTTTGGACTCTGGGAGGTTCGTTGTGGAAGTTATAGCCCCAAACGCGTATTCCTTGGTATAGCGCCACCTAGGGACCGGCGTGTCTGGATTTTGTTATCTGAGTAGCGGTGCCGATTCTGGATCTAGTCATGCAATTGGCGCGTGTGCACCATTTACGGTTTGGGCTGTGGTACCACTTCTAAGGCGTACGAAATAATAATAATCCTTACAAAAACAATAGGGATCCAACCTGTTGGCTTGGACCCCTAACTAGAACTGCAAGCAGTTATGCAGGGGTCCAAGAAGTGTGCATTTCGCCGGCACAACGCGACAAGAAATGTGCATTTCGCCGGCACATCGCGAAGCATGTGTTGAAAACGCTACCCTGAACCTGTGGATACAAAGGATTTGACTGTGGTAGGAGTAGCGAGAAGTCAGTGTAGCGTTTTTGCGGCGAAATTTTGTAGAAGATATACAATTTCCTCGTTTATTGCGCCCCCTAATGGCGGAATTTTCCGAAATTTTTATCGAACGTCATTAAGGTTAGCACCAACATGTGTGTAGAATTTGGACTCGATCCGATGTCTAATTTTGGATTTTTTTGTATTTTTGATTTTCCACGTCTAATTTAGCTAATAAACCAATATTCAAAACGCTACCGTTTCGTCGTCGAAGGTCGGATCAAAAAAGTGTCTAGGATTTCTTTGCGTGTGCGTCTGAAGATGTCGTGTGCAAAGTTTGGTGTTGATCGGGCGAGAAATGTGGGAGGAGTAGCGAAAAAACAGTTTTGCGGTTTTCGCGATTTAGCGAAAGATATTCATAGACGCAAATGGGCGTGGCCTAGGCCAAAAGATCCAGCAGACTCCAGTGCATCTGTGTGTACAAGTTTTTGGACTCTGGGAGGTTCGGTGTGGAAGTTATAGCCCCAAACGCGTATTCCTTGGTATAGCGCCACCTAGGGACCGGCGTGTCTGGATTTTGTTATCTGAGTAGCGGTGCCGATTCTGGATCTAGTCATGCAATTGGCGCGTGTGCACCATTTACGGTTTGGGCTGTGGTACCACTTCTAAGGCGTACGAAATAATAATAATCCTTACAAAAACAATAGGGATCCAACCTGTTGGCTTGGACCCCTAACTAGAACTGCAAGCAGTTATGCAGGGGTCCAAGAAGTGTGCATTTCGCCGGCACAATGCGACAAGAAATGTGCATTTCGCCGGCACAACGCGAAGCATGTGTTCAAAACGCTACCCTGAACCTGTGGATACAAAGGATTTGATTGGTAGGAGTAGCGAGAAGTCAGTGTAGCGTTTTCGCAGTGAAATTTTGTAGAAGATATAAAATTTTCTCGTTTATTGCGCCCCCTAACGGCGAAATTGTCCGAAATTTTTATCGAACGTCAATAGGGTTAGCACCAACATGTGTGTAGAATTTGGACTCGATCCGATGTCTAATTTTGGATTTTTTTTGATTTTTGATTTTCCACATCTAATTTAGCTAATATACCAATATTCAAAACGCTACCGTTTCGTCGTCGAACGTCGGATCAAAAAACTGTTGATGATTCCTTTGCGTGTGCGTCTGTAGATGTATCGTGCAAAGTTTGGTGTTGATTGGTCAAGAAATGTGGGAGGAGTAGGGAAAAAACAGTTTTGCGGTTTTCGCGATTTAGCGAAAAATATTCATAGACGCAAATGGGCGTGGCCTAGGCCAAAAGATGCAGCAGACTCCAGTGCATCTGTGTGTACAAGTTTTTGGACTCTGGGAGGTTCAGTGTGGGAGTTATAGCCCCAAACGTGTTTCTCCTTGGTATAGCGCCACCTAGTGGCCGGCATGTCTGGATTTGGTTATCTGAGTAGCGGTGCCGTTACTGGTTCTAGTCATGTAATTGGCGCGTGTGCACCATTTACGGTTTGGGCTGTGGTTCCACTTTCACGGGGAGGTAGTATAATAATAATAATAAAAAAATCCTTACAAAAACAATAGGGATCCAACCTGTTGGCTTGGACCCCTAATAAAAAAAATCCTTACAAAAACAATAGGGATCCAACCTGTTGGCTTGGACCCCTAACAAGAAGTGTGCATTTCGCCGGCACAACGCAAAGCATTTGTTCGAAATTGAGGAACGGCGTAAGCCAAAAGATGCAGCTGACTCCAGTGAATCTGTGGATATAACGTTTTTGACTGTGGGAGCTTCGGTGTGGGAGTTATAGCCTAAAACGCGTTTTCAGAACATTCCATTGGCCAGTTAGGAGATATATTATTTCGTCGTTTATTTGCGCCCCCTTGTGGCGAAATTTTCCAAAGACGATTTTCCTTTGCCAAATAACTCCCGCCCACATTAATAATTCTTGGCCATATTTTTTATATAGACTCGGGTTTGCCCCTTGATGGTTCCCTTATAGTTTGAAGAACATTCCTTTGGCCAATTAGAAGATATACAATTTCCTCGTTTATTGCGCCCCCTAATGGCGAAATATTCCGAATTCTTTATTGAACGCCATTAAGGGTAGCACCGACATGTGTCTAAAATTTGGACTTGATCCGACGTCTACTTTTGGTATTCTTTGAATTTTTGCGTTTTGACGTAAAACGTAGCCAATAAACAAATATTCAAAACGCTACCGTTTCGTCGTCGAAGGTCGGATCAAAAAACTGTTGATGATTCCTTTGCGTGTGCGTCTGAAGATGTCGTGTGCAAAGTTTGGTGTTGATTGGTCAAGAAATGTGGGAGGAGTAGGGAAAAAACTGTTTTGCGGTTTTCGCGATTTAGCAAAAAATATTCATAGACGCAAATGGGCGTGGCCTAGGCCAAAAGATGCAGCAGACTCCAGTGCATCTGTGTGTATAAAGTTTTGAAGGTGGGAGGTTCGGTGTGGGAGTTATAGCCCCAAACGCGTATTCCTTGGTATAGCGCCACCTAGTGGCCGGCATGTCTGGATTTTGTCGTCTGCCGTCACCTCACGGACCTGGATCTAGTCATGCAATTGGCGTGTCGGCACCATTTACGGTTTGGGCTGTGGGCACACTTTTAGTGCTGGAATAATAATAGGAACAAGCAGTTATGCAGGGGTCCAAGAAGTGTGCATTTCGCCGGCACAACGCGACAAGAAATGTGCATTTCGCCGGAAAAACGCGAAGCATGTGTTCAAAACGCTACCCTGAACCTGTGGAGTAGCGAGAAGTCAGTGTAGCGTTTTCGCGGCGAAATTTTTGTAGAAGATATACAATTTCCTCGTTTATTGCGCCCCCTAATGGCGAAATTTTCCGAAATTTTTATCGAAGGTCAATAAGGTTAGCACCAACATGTGTCTAAAATTTGGACTCGATCCGATGTCTAATTTTGGAATTTTTTGGTTTTTTAATTTTCCACGTCTAATTTAGCTAATAAAAGAATATTCAAAACTCTACCGTTTCGTCGTCGAAGGTCGGATCAAAAAACTGTATATGATTTCTTTGCGTGTGCGTCTGAAGATGCCGTGTGCAAAGTTTGGTGTTGATTAGTCAAGAAATGTGCGAGAAGTAGCGAAAAAACAGTTTTGCGGTTTTTGCGATTTAGCGAAAAATATTCATAGACGCAAATGGGCGTGGCCTATACCAAAAGATGCAGCAGACTCCAGTGAATCTGTGTGTACAAGGTTTTGAATGTGGGAGGTTCGGTGTGGGAGTTATAGCCCCAAACGCGTCTTTCCTTGGTATAGCGCCACCTAGTGGCCGGCGTGTCTGGATTTGGTCGTCTGCTTAGAACTCAGGGCCCTGGATCTAGTCATGCAATTGGCGTGTCGGCACCATTTACGGTTTGGGCTGTGGACCCACTTCTAGGGGGGAATAATAATAACTAGAACTGCAAGCAGTTATGCAGGGGTCCAAGAAGTGTGCATTTCGCCGGCACAACGCGAAGCATGTGTTCAAAAATTGAGAAACAGTGTGCCAAAAGATGCAGCTGACTCCAGTGAATCTGTGGATATAAAGGTTTTGACTGTGGGAGCTTCGGTGTGGGAGTTATAGCCCAAAACGCGTTTTCAGAACATTCCATTGGCCAGTTAGGAGATGTATTATTTCGTCGTTTATTTGCGCCCCCTTGTGGCGAAATTTTCCAAAGACAATTTTCCTTTGCCAAATAACTCCCGCCCACATTAATAATTCTTGGCCATATTTTTTATATAGACTCGGGTTTGCCCCTTGATGGTTCCCTTATAGTTTGAAGAACATTCCTTTGGCCAATTAGAAGATATACAATTTCCTCGTTTATTGCGCCCCCTTATGGCGAAATATTCCGATTATTTTACTGAACGCCAGTAGGGGTAGCATGGACATGTGTCAAAAATTTGGACTTGATCCGATGTTTAATTTTGGTATTTTTTAATTTTTTTGCGTTTCGACGTAAAACGTAGCTAATAAACAAATATTCAAAACGCTACCGTTTCGTCGTCAAAGGGCAAATCAAAAAAGTGTTCAAAAATTTCTTTGCGTGTCTGTCTGAAGATGTCGTGTGCAAAGTTTGGTGTTGATTGGTCAAGAAATGTGGGAGGAGTAGCGAAAAAACAGTTTTACGGTTTTCGCGATTTTGAGAAAAAAAATTATAGACGCAAATGGGCGTGGCCTATGCCAAAAGATGCAACAGACTCCAGTGGATATGTGGGTACAAGTTTTTGACTGTGGGAGGTTCGGTGTGGGAGTTATAGCCCCAAACGCGTTTTCCCTTGGTATAGCGCCACCTAGTGTTCGGCGTGTCTGGATTTTGTCGTCTGCGTAGTCCGAAGAGATCTGGATCTAGTCATGCAATTCGCGTGTCGGCACCATTTACGGTTTGGGCTGTGGTCCCACTTTTAGGGAGGTAAGAATAATAATAATAATCCTTACAAAAACAATAGGGATCCAACCTGTTGGCTTGGACCCCTAACTAGAACTGCAAGCAGTTATGCAGGGGTCCAAGAAGTGTGCATTTCGCCGGCACAACGCGACAAGAAATGTGCGTTTCGCCGGCACATCGCGAAGCATGTGTTTAAAACGCTACCCTGAACCTGTGGATACAAAGTATTTGACTGTGGTAGGAGTAGCGAGAAGTCAGTGTAGCGTTTTCGCGGCGAAATTTTGTAGAAGATATACAATTTCCTCGTTTATTGCGCCCCCTAATGGCGAAATTTTCCGAAATGTTTATCGAACGACATTAAGGTTAGCACCAACATGTGTGTAAAATTTGGACTCGTTCCGATGTCTACTTTTGGATTTTTCTGGATTTTTGATTTTTCCACGTCTAATTTAGCTAATATACCAATATTCAAAATGCAACCGTTTCGTCGTCGAAGGTCGGATCAAAAAACTGTTGATGATTTCTTTGCGTGTGCGTCTGAAGATGCCGTGTGCAAAGTTTTGTGTCAATTGGTCAAGAAATGTGGGAGGAGTAGCGAAAAAACTGTTTTGCGGTTTTCGCAATTTTGCGAAAAAAAATTATAGACGCAAATGGGCGTGGCCTAGGCCAAAAGATGCAGCAGACTCGAGTGCATCTGTGTGTACAAGTTTTTAGACTCTGGGAGGTTCGGTGTGGGAGTTATAGCCCCAAACGCGTATTCCTTGGTATAGCGCCACCTAGTGGCCGGCATGTCTGGATTTGGTCGTCTGCGTAGTCCGAAGAGATCTGGATCTAGTCATGCAATTCGCGTGTCGGCACCTTTTACGGTTTGGGGTGTGGGCCCACTTTTAGGGGGGTAAGAATAATAAGAACTAGAACTGCAAGCAGTTATGCAGGGGTCCAAGAAGTGTGCATTTCGCCGGCACAACGCGACAAGAAATGTGCATTTCGCCGGCACAACGCGAAGCATGTGTTCAAAACGCTACCCTGAACCTGTGGATACAAAGGATTTGACTGTGGTAGGAGTAGCGAGAAGTCAGTGTAGCGTTTTCGCGGCGAAATTTTGTAGAAGATATACAATTTCCTCGTTTATTGCGCCCCCTAATGGCGAAATTTTCCGAATTTTTTATCGAACGACATTAAGGTTAGCACAAACATGTGTGTAGAATTTGGACTCGATCCGATGTCTAATTTTGGATTTTTTTGGATTTTTAATTTTCCACGTCTAATTTTGCTAATAAACAAATATTCAAAACTCTACCGTTTCGTCGTCGAAGGTCGGATCAAAAAACTGTCTAAGATTTCTTTGCGTGTGCGTCTGAAGATGCCGTGTGCAAAGTTTGGTGTTGATTGGTCAAGAAATGTGGGAGGAGTAGCGAAAATACAGTTTTGCGGTTTTCGCGATTTAGCGAAAAATATTCATTGACGCAAATGGGCGTGGCCTAGGCCAAAAGATGCAGCAGACTCCAGTGCATCTGTGTGTACAAGTTATTGGACTCTGGGTGGTTCGGTGTGGGAGTTATAGCCCCAAACGCGTATTCCTTGGTATAGCGCCACCTAGTGGCCGGCGTGTCTGGATTTAGTCGTCTGCGTAGTCCGAAGAGATCTGGATCTAGTCATGCAATTCGCGTGTCGGCACCTTTTACGGTTTGGGGTGTGGGCCCACTTTTAGGGGGGTAAGAATAATAAGAACTAGAACTGCAAGCAGTTATGCAGGGGTCCAAGAAGTGTGCATTTCGCCGGCACAACGCGACAAGAAATGTGCATTTCGCCGGCACAACGCGAAGCATGTGTTCAAAACGCTACCCTGTACCTGTGGATACAAAGGATTTGACTGTGGTACGAGTAGCGAGAAGTCAGTGTAGCGTTTTCGCGGCGAAATTTTGTAGAAGATATACAATTTCCTTGTTTATTGCGCCCCCTAATGGCGAAATTTTCCGATATTTTTATCGAACGTCATTAAGGTTAGCACCAACATGTCTGTAAAATTTGGGCTCGATCCGATGTATAATTCTGGATTTCTTCGGATTTTTGACTTTTCACGTCTAATTTAGCTAATAAACAAATATTCAAAACGCTACCGTTTCGTCGTCGAAGGTCGGATCAAAAAAGTGTCTAGGATTTCTTTGCGTGTGCGTCTGAAGATGTCGTGTGCAAAGTTTGGTGTTGATCGGGCGAGAAATGTGGGAGGAGTAGCGATAAAACAGTTTTGCGGTTTTCGCGATTTAGCGAAAAATATTCATAGACGCAAATGGGCGTGGCCTAGGCCAAAAGATGCAGCAGACTCCAGTGCATCTGTGTGTACAAGTTTTTGGACTCTGGGAGGTTCGGTGTGGAAGTTATAGCCCCAAACGCGTATTCCTTGGTATAGCGCCACCTAGGGACCGGCGTGTCTGGATTTTGTTATCTGAGTAGCGGTGCCGATTCTGGATCTAGTCATGCAATTGGCGCGTGTGCACCATTTACGGTTTGGGCTGTGGTACCACTTCTAAGGCGTACGAAATAATAATAATCCTTACAAAAACAATAGGGATCCAACCTGTTGGCTTGGACCCCTAATAATAAAAATCCTTACAAAAACAATAGGGATCCAACCTGTTGGCTTGGACCCCTAATAACTAGAACTGCAAGCAGTTATGCAGGGGTCCAAGAAGTGTGCATTTCGCCGGCACAACGCGACAAGAAATGTGCATTTCGCCGGCACAACGCGAAGCATGTGTTCAAAACGCTACCCTGTACCTGTGGATACAAAGGATTTGACTGGTACGAGTAGCGAGAAGTCAGTGTAGCGTTTTTGCGGCGAAATTTTGTAGAAGATACACAATTTCCTTGTTTATTGCGCCCCCTAATGGCGAAATTTTCCGATATTTTTATCGAACGTCATTAAGGTTAGCACCAACATGTCTGTAAAATTTGGGCTCGATCCGATGTATAATTCTGGATTTCTTCGGATTCTTGACTTTTCACGTCTAATTTAGCTAATAAACAAATATTCAAAACGCTACCGTTTCGTCGTCGAAGGTCGGATCAAAAAAGTGTCTAGGATTTCTTTGCGTGTGCGTCTGAAGATGTCGTGTGCAAAGTTTGGTGTTGATCGGGCGAGAAATGTGGGAGGAGTAGCGAAAAAACAGTTTTGCGGTTTTCGCGATTTAGCGAAAAATATTCATGGACGCAAATGGGCGTGGCCTAGGCCAAAAGATGCAACAGACTCCAGTGCATCTGTGTGTACAAGTTTTTGGACTCTGGGAGGTTCGGTGTGGAAGTTATAGCCCCAAACGCGTATTCCTTGGTATAGCGCCACCTAGGGACCGGCGTGTCTGGATTTTGTTATCTGAGTAGCGGTGCCGATTCTGGATCTAGTCATGCAATTGGCGCGTGTGCACCATTTACGGTTTGGGCTGTGGTACCACTTCTAAGGCGTACGAAATAATAATAATAATAATCCTTACAAAAACAATAGGGATCCAACCTGTTGGCTTGGACCCCTAACTAGAACTGCAAGCAGTTATGCAGGGGTCCAAGAAGTGTGCATTTCGCCGGCACAACGCGACAAAAAATGTGCATTTCGCCGGCACAACGCGAAGCATGTGTTGAAAACGCTACCCTGAACCTGTGGATACAAAGGATTTGACTGTGGTAGGAGTAGCGAGAAGTCAGTGTGGCGTTTTCGCGGCGAAATTTTGTAGAAGATATACAATTTCCTCGTTTATTGCGCCCCCTAATGGCGGAATTTTTCGAAATTTTTATCGAACGTCATTAAGGTTAGCACCAACATGTGTGTAAAATTTGGACTCGATCCGATGTCTAATTTTGGATTTTTTTGGATTTTTAATTTTCCACGTCTAATTTAGCTAATAAACCAATATTCAAAACTCTACCGTTTCGTCGTCGAAGGTCGGATCAAAAAACTGTCTAAGATTTCTATGCGTGTGCGTCTGAAGATGTCGTGTGCAAAGTTTGGTGTCGATTGGTCAAGAAATGTGGGAGGAGTAGGGAAAAAACAGTTTTGCGGTTTTCGCGATTTAGCGAAAAATATTCATAGACGCAAATGGGCGTGGCCTAGGCCAAAAGATGCAGCAGACTCCAGTGCATCTGTGTGTACAAGTTTTTGGACTGTGGGAGGTTCGGTGTGGGAGTTATAGCCCCAAACGCGTATTCCTTGGTATAGCGCCACCTAGTGGCCGGCGTGTCTGGATTTTGTCGTCTGCATAGTCTTCACTGACCTGGATCTAGTCATGCAATTGGCGTGTGTGCAACATTTACGGTATGGGCTGTATTCCCACTTTCTTGGTAGGAAGTATAATAATAAAAATCCTTACAAAAACAATAGGGATCCAACCTGTTGGCTTGGACCCCTAAAAATCCTTACAAAAACAATAGGGATCCAACCTGTTGGCTTGGACCCCTAACTAGAACTGCAAGCAGTTATGCAGGGGTCCAAGAAGTGTGCATTTCGCCGGCACAACGCGACAAGAAATGTGCATTTCGCCGGCACAACGCGAAGCATGTGTTCAAAACGCTACCCTGAACCTGTGGATACAAAGGATTTGACTGTGGTAGGAGTAGCGAGAAGTCAGTGTAGCGTTTTCGCGGCGAAATTTTGTAGAAGATATACAATTTCCTCGTTTATTGCGCCCCCTAATGGCGAAATTTTCCGAATTTTTTATCGAACGACATTAAGGTTAGCACAAACATGTGTGTAGAATTTGGACTCGATCCGATGTCTAATTTTGGATTTTTTTGGATTTTTAATTTTCCACGTCTAATTTTGCTAATAAACAAATATTCAAAACTCTACCGTTTCGTCGTCGAAGGTCGGATCAAAAAACTGTCTAAGATTTCTTTGCGTGTGCGTCTGAAGATGCCGTGTGCAAAGTTTGGTGTTGATTGGTCAAGAAATGTGGGAGGAGTAGCGAAAATACAGTTTTGCGGTTTTCGCGATTTAGCGAAAAATATTCATTGACGCAAATGGGCGTGGCCTAGGCCAAAAGATGCAGCAGACTCCAGTGCATCTGTGTGTACAAGTTATTGGACTCTGGGTGGTTCGGTGTGGGAGTTATAGCCCCAAACGCGTATTCCTTGGTATAGCGCCACCTAGTGGCCGGCGTGTCTGGATTTAGTCGTCTGCGTAGTCCGAAGAGATCTGGATCTAGTCATGCAATTCGCGTGTCGGCACCTTTTACGGTTTGGGGTGTGGGCCCACTTTTAGGGGGGTAAGAATAATAAGAAAAATCCTTACAAAAACAATAGGGATCCAACCTGTTGGCTTGGACCCCTAACTAGAACTGCAAGCAGTTATGCAGGGGTCCAAGAAGTGTGCATTTCGCCGGCACAACGCGAAGCATGTGTTCAAAAATTGAGAAACAGCGTGTGCCAAAAGATGCAGCTGACTCCAGTGAATCTGTGGATATAAAGGTTTTGACTGTGGGAGCTTCGGTGTGGGAGTTATAGCCCAAAACGCGTTTTCAGAACATTCCATTGGCCAGTTAGGAGATGTATTATTTCGTCGTTTATTTGCGCCCCCTTGTGGCGAAATTTTCCAAAGACAATTTTCCTTTGCCAAATAACTCCCGCCCACATTAATAATTCTTGGCCATATATTTTATATAGACTCGGGTTTGCCCCTTGATGGTTCCCTTATAGTTTGAAGAACATTCCTTCGGCCAATTAGAAGATATACAATTTCCTCGTTTATTGCGCCCCCTTATGGCGAAATATTCCGATTATTTTACTGAACGCCAGTAGGGGTAGCATCGACATGTGTCAAAAATTTGGACTTGATCCGATGTTTAATTTTGGTATTCTTTAATTTTTTTGCGTTTCGACGTAAAACGTAGCTAATAAACAAATATTCAAAACGCTACCGTTTCGTCGTCAAAGGGCAAATCAAAAAAGTGTTCAAAAATTTCTTTGCGTGTCTGTCTGAAGATGTCGTGTGCAAAGTTTGGTGTTGATTGGTCAAGAAATGTGGGAGGAGTAGCGAAAAAACAGTTTTACGGTTTTCGCGATTTTGCGAAAAAAAATTATAGACGCAAATGGGCGTGGCCTATGCCAAAAGATGCAGCAGACTCCAGTGGATATGTGGGTACAAGTTTTTGACTGTGGGAGGTTCGGTGTGGGAGTTATAGCCCCAAACGCGTTTTCCCTTGGTATAGCGCCACCTAGTGTTCGGCGTGTCTGGATTTTGTCGTCTGCGTAGTCCGAAGAGATCTGGATCTAGTCATGCAATTTGCGTGTCGGCACCATTTACGGTTTGGGCTGTGGTCCCACTTTTAGGGAGGTAAGAATAATAATAATAATCCTTACAAAAACAATAGGGATCCAACCTGTTGGCTTGGACCCCTAACTAGAACTGCAAGCAGTTATGCAGGGGTCCAAGAAGTGTGCATTTCGCCGGCACAACGCGACAAGAAATGTGCGTTTCGCCGGCACAACGCGAAGCATGTGTTCAAAACGCTACCCTGAACCTGTGGATACAAAGGATTTGACTGTGGTAGGAGTAGCGAGAAGTCAGTTCGCAGCAAAATTTTTTAGAAGATATACAATTTCCTCGTTTATGGCGCCCCCTAATGGAGAAATTTTCCGATTTTTTTATCGAACGGCATTAAGGTTAGCACCAACATGTCTGTAAAATTTGGACTCGTTCCGATGTCTACTTTTGGATTTTTCTGGATTTTTGATTTTCCACGTCTAATTTAGCTCATAAACCAATATTCAAAACGCTCCCGTTTCGTCAACGAAGGTCGGATCAAAAAATTGTCCGATAATTTATTTGCGCGTGCGTCTGAAGATGTCGTGTGCAAAGTTTGGTGTCGATTGGTCAAGAAATGTGGGAGGAGTAGGGAAAAAACAGTTTTTCGGTTTTCGCGATATTGCGAAAATAAATTATAGACGCAAATGGGCGTGGCCTATGGCAAAAGATGCAGCAGACTCCAGTGAATATGTGGGTGCAAGTTTTTGACTGTGGGAGGTTCGGTGTGGGAGTTATAGCCCCAAACGCGTATTCCTTGGTATAGCGCCACCTAGTGACCGGCGTGTCTGGATTTTGTCGTCTGCGTAGTCCGAAGAGATCTGGATCTAGTCATGCAATTTGCGTGTCGGCACCATTTACGGTTTGGGCTGTGGTCCCACTTTTAGGGAGGTAAGAATAATAATAAGTTATGCAGGGGTCCAAGAAGTGTGCATTTCGCCGGCACAACGCGACAAGAAATGTGCGTTTCGCCGGCACAACGCGAAGCATGTGTTCAAAACGCTACCCTGAACCTGTGGATACAAAGGATTTGACTGTGGTAGGAGTAGCGAGAAGTCAGTTTGCGGCAATTTTTTTTAGAAGATATACAATTTCCTTGTTTATGGCGCCCCCTAATGGCGAAATTTTCCGAAATTTTTATCGAACGACATTAAGGTTAGAACTAACATGTCTGTAAAATTTGGACTCGTTCCGATGTCTACTTTTGGATTTTTCTGGATTTTTGATTTTCCACGTCTAATTTAGCTAATATACCAATATTCAAAACGCTACCGTTTCGTCGTCGAAGGTCGGATCAAAAAACTGTTGATGATTCCTTTGCGTGTGCGTCTGAAGATGTCGTGTGCAAAGTTTGGTGTTGATTGGTCAAGAAATGTGGGAGGAGTAGGGAAAAAACAGTTTTGCGGTTTTCGCGATTTAGCGAAAAATATTCATTGACGCAAATGGGCGTGGCCTAGGCCAAAAGATGCAGCAGACTCCAGTGCATCTGTGTGTACAAGTTTTTGGACTCTGGGACGTTCGGTGTGGGAGTTATAGCCCCAAACGCGTATTCGTTGGTATAGCGCCACCTAGTGGCCGGCGTGTCTGGATTTTGTCGTCTGCTTAGTCCGAACAGATCTGGATCTAGTCATGCAATTCGCGTGTCGGCACCATTTACGGTTTGGGCTGTGGTCCCACTTTTAGGGGGGTAAGAATAATAACAAGAAATGTGCGTTTCGCCGGCACAACGCGAAGCATGTGTTCAAAACGCTACCCTGAACCTGTGGATACAAAGGATTTGACTGTGGTAGGAGTAGCGAGAAGTCAGTTTGCGGCAATTTTTTTTAGAAGATATACAATTTCCTTGTTTATGGCGCCCCCTAATGGCGAAATTTTCCGAAATTTTTATCGAACGACATTAAGGTTAGAACTAACATGTCTGTAAAATTTGGACTCGTTCCGATGTCTACTTTTGGATTTTTCTGGATTTTTGATTTTCCACGTCTAATTTAGCTAATATACCAATATTCAAAACGCTACCGTTTCGTCGTCGAAGGTCGGATCAAAAAACTGTTGATGATTCCTTTGCGTGTGCGTCTGAAGATGTCGTGTGCAAAGTTTGGTGTTGATTGGTCAAGAAATGTGGGAGGAGTAGGGAAAAAACAGTTTTGCGGTTTTCGCGATTTAGCGAAAAATATTCATTGACGCAAATGGGCGTGGCCTAGGCCAAAAGATGCAGCAGACTCCAGTGCATCTGTGTGTACAAGTTTTTGGACTCTGGGACGTTCGGTGTGGGAGTTATAGCCCCAAACGCGTATTCGTTGGTATAGCGCCACCTAGTGGCCGGCGTGTCTGGATTTTGTCGTCTGCTTAGTCCGAACAGATCTGGATCTAGTCATGCAATTCGCGTGTCGGCACCATTTACGGTTTGGGCTGTGGTCCCACTTTTAGGGGGGTAAGAATAATAATAATCCTTACAAAAACAATAGGGATCCAACCTGTTGGCTTGGACCCCTAATAATAATCCTTACAAAAACAATAGGGATCCAACCTGTTGGCTTGGACCCCTAACTAGAACTGCAAGCAGTTATGCAGGGGTCCAAGAAGTGTGCATTTCGCCGGCACAACGCGAAGCATGTGTTCAAAAATTGAGAAACAGCGTGTGCCAAAAGATGCAGCTGACTCCAGTGAATCTGTGGATAGAAAGGTTTTGACTGTGGGAGCTTCGGTGTGGGAGTTATAGCCCAAAACGCGTTTTCAGAACATTCCATTGGCCAGTTAGGAGATATATTATTTCGTCGTTTATTTGCGACCCCTTGTGGCGAAATTTTCCAAAGACAATTTTCCTTTGCCAAATAACTCCCGCCCACATTAATAATTCTTGGCCATATTTTTTATATAGACTCGGGTTTGCCCCTTGATGGTTTCCTTTGAGTTTGAAGAACATTCCTTTGGCCAATAAGAAGATATACAATTTCCTCGTTTATTGCGCCCCCTAATGGCGAAATATTCCGAAAATTTTATTGAACGACATTAAGGTTAGCACCAACATGTCTGTAAAATTTGGACTCGTTCCGATGTCTACTTTTGGATTTTTCTGGATTTTTGATTTTCCACGTCTAATTTAGCTAATATACCAATATTCAAAACGCTACCGTTTCGTCGTCGACGGTCGGATCAAAAAACTGTCCGATGATTTCTTTGCGTGTGCGTCTGAAGATGTCGTGTGCAAAGTTTGGTGTCAATTGGGCAAGAAATGTGGGAGGAGTAGCGAAAAGGCAGTTTAGCTGTTTTTGCGATTTTGCATAAAGAAAATACTGACGCAAATGGGCCTGGCCTATGCCAAAAGATGCAGCTGACTCCAGTGAATCTGTGCGTCTAACGTTTTTGACTGTGGGAGCTTTGGTGTGGGAGTTGTAGCCTAAAACGCGTTTTCAGAACATTCCATTGGCCAAATAGGAGATATATTATTTCGTCGTTTTTTGGCGCCGCCCTGTTGGCGAAATTTTCCAAAGACAATTTTCCTTTGCCAAATAACTCCCGCCTACATTATTAATTCTTGGCCATATTTTTTATATAGACTCGGGTTTGCCCCTTGATGGTTCCCTTATAGTTTGAAGAACATTCCTTTGGCCAATTAGAAGATATACAATTTCCTCGTTTATTGCGCCCCCTAATGGCGAAATATTCCGAATTCTTTATTGAACGCCATTAAGGGTAGCACCGACATGAGTCTAAAATTTGGACTTGATCCGACGTCTACTTTTGGTATTCTTTGAATTTTTGCATTTCGACGTAAAACGTAGCCAATAAACAAATATTCAAAACGCTACCGTTTCGTCGTCGAAGGTCGGATAAAAAAGCTGTTGATGATTCCTTTGCGTGTGCGTCTGAAGATGTCGGGTGCAAAGTTTGGTGTTGATTGGTCAAGAAATGTGGGAGGAGTAGGGAAAAAAACTGTTTTGCGGTTTTCGCGAATTAGCGAAAAATATTCATAGACGCAAATGGGCGTGGCCTAGCCCAAAAGATGCAGCAGACTCCAGTGCATCTGTGTGTACAAGTTTTTGGACTCTGGGAGGTTCGGTGTGGGAGTTATAGCCCCAAACGCGTATTCCTTGGTATAGCGCCACCTAGTGGCCGGCGTGTCTGGATTTTGTCGTCTGCTTAGAACTCAGGGCCCTGGATCTAGTCATGCAATTGGCGTGTCGGCACCTTTTACGGTTTGGGCTGTGGACCCACTTCTAGGGGGGAATAATAATAATAACTAGAACTGCAAGCAGTTATGCAGGGGTCCAAGAAGTGTGCATTTCGCCGGCACAACGCGACAAGAAATGTGAATTTCGCCGGCACAACGCGAAGCATGTGTTCAAAACGCTACCCTGAACTTGTGGATACAAAGGATTCGACTGTGGTAGGAGTAGCGAGAAGTCAGTGTAGCGTTTTCGCGGCGAAATTTTGTAGAAGATATACAATTTCCTCGTTTATTGCGCCCTCTAATGGCGAAATTGTCCGAAATTTTTATCGAACGTCATTAAGGTGAGCACCAACATGTGTGTAGAATTTGGACTCGATCCGATTTCTAATTTTGGATTTTTTTGTATTTTGGATTTTCCACGTCTAATTTAGCTAATATACCAATATTCAAAATGCTACCGTTTCGTCGTCGAAGGTCGGATCAAAAAACTGTATACGATTCCTTTGCGTGTGCGTCTGAAGATGTCGTGTGCAAAGTTTGGTGTCGATTGGTCAAGAAATGTGGGAGGAGTAGGGAAAAAACAGTTTTGCGGTTTTCGCGATATAGCGAAAAATATTCATAGACGCAAATGGGCGTGGCCTAGGCCAAAAGATGCAGCAGACTCCAGTGCATCTGTCTGTACAAGTTTTTGGACGCTGGGAGGTTCGGTGTGGGAGTTATAGTCCCAAACGTGTTTCTCCTTGGTATAGCGCCACCTAGTGGCCGGCATGTCTGGATTTGGTTATCTGAGTAGCGGTGCCGGTACTGGTTCTAGTCATGCAATTGGCGCGTGTGCACCTTTTACGGTTTGGGCTGTAGTCCAACAAGTACGGGGGGAAGAATAATAATAGGAAAAATCCTTACAAAAACAATAGGGATCCAACCTGTTGGCTTGGACCCCTAATAAAAAAAATCCTTACAAAAACAATAGGGATCCAACCTGTTGGCTTGGACCCCTAACTAGAACTGCAAGCAGTTATGCAGGGGTCCAAGAAGTGTGCATTTCGCCGGCACAACGCGACAAGAAATGTGCATTTCGCCGGAAAAACGCGAAGCATGTGTTCAAAACGCTACCCTGAACCTGTGGAGTAGCGAGAAGTCAGTGTAGCGTTTTCGCGGCGAAATTTTTGTAGGAGATATATTATTTCGTCGTTTATTTGCGCCCCCTTGTGGCGAAATTTTCCAAAGACAATTTTCCTTTGCCAAATAACTCCCGCCCACATTAATAATTCTTGGCCATATTTTTCATATAGACTCGGGTTTACCCCTTGATGGTTCCCTTATAGTTTGAAGAACATTCTTTTGGCCAATTAGAAGATATACAATTTCCTCGTTTATTGCGCCCCCTAATGGCGAAATATTCCGAATTCTTTATTGAACGCCATTAAGGCCAGCACCGACATGTGTCTAAAATTTGGACTTGATCTGAAGTCTAAATTTGGTATTTTTTTTATTTTTTGCTTTTCCACGTCTAATTTAGCTAATAAACAAATATTCAAAATGCTACCGTTTCGTTGTCGAAGGTCGGATCAAAAAAGTGTTGATGTTTTCTTTGCGTGTGCGTCTGAAGATGCCGTGTGCAAAGTTTGGTGTCAATTGGTCAAGAAATGTGGGAGAAGTAGGGAAAAAACAGTTTTGCGGTTTTCGCGATTTAGCGAAAAATATTCATAGACGCAAATGGGCGTGGCCTAGGCCAAAAGATGCAGCAGACTCCAGTGAATATGTGGGTACAAGTTTTTGGACTCTGGGAGGTTCGGTGTGGGAGTTATAGCCCCAAACGCGTATTCCTTGGTATAGCGCCACCTAGTGACCGGCGTGTCCGGATTTTGTCGTCTGCATACACATCACAGACTTGGATCTAGTCATGCAATTGGCATGTCCGCACCATTTACGGTTTGGGGTGTGGGCCCACTTTTAGGGAAGGAAGTATAATAACTAGAACTGCAAGCAGTTATGCAGGGGTCCAAGAAGTGTGCATTTCGCCGGCACAACGCGACAAGAAATGTGCATTTCGCCGGCACAACGCGAAGCATGTGTTCAAAACGCTACCCTGTACCTGTGGATACAAAGGATTTGACTGTGGTACGAGTAGCGAGAAGTCAGTGTAGCGTTTTCGCGGCGAAATTTTGTAGAAGATATACAATTTCCTTGTTTATTGCGCCCCCTAGTGGCGAAATTTTCCGATATTTTTATCGAACGTCATTAAGGTTAGCACCAACATGTCTGTAAAATTTGGGCTCGATCCGATGTATAATTCTGGATTACTTCGGATTTTTGACTTTTCACGTCTAATTTAGCTAATAAACAAATATTCAAAACGCTACCGTTTCGTCGTCGAAGGTCGGATCAAAAAAGTGTCTAGGATTTCTTTGCGTGTGCGTCTGAAGATGTCGTGTGCAAAGTTTGGTGTTGATCGGGCGAGAAATGTGGGAGGAGTAGCGAAAAAAACAGTTTTGCGGTTTTCGCGATTTAGCGAAAAATATTCATTGACGCAAATGGGCGTGGCCTAGGCCAAAAGATGCAGCAGACTCCAGTGCATCTGTGTGTACAAGTTTTTGGACTCTGGGAGGTTCGGTGTGGAAGTTATAGCCCCAAACGCGTATTCCTTGGTATAGCGCCACCTAGGGACCGGCGTGTCTGGATTTTGTAATCTGAGTAGCGGTGCCGATTCTGGATCTAGTCATGCAATTGGCGCGTGTGCACCATTTATGGTTTGGGCTGTGGTACCACTTCTAAGGCGTACGAAATAATAATAATAATAACAAGAAATGTGAATTTCGCCGGCACAACGCGAAGCATGTGTTCAAAACGCTACCCTGAACTTGTGGATACAAAGGATTCGACTGTGGTAGGAGTAGCGAGAAGTCAGTGTAGCGTTTTCGCGGCAAAATTTTGTAGAAGATATACAATTTCCTCGTTTATTGCGCCCTCTAATGGCGAAATTGTGCGAAATTTTTATCGAACGTCATTAAGGTTAGCACCAACATGTGTGTAGAATTTGGACTCGATCCGATTTCTAATTTTGGATTTTTTTGTATTTTGGATTTTCCACGTCTAATTTAGCTAATATACCAATATTCAAAATGCTACCGTTTCGTCGTCGAAGGTCGGATCAAAAAACTGTATACGATTCCTTTGCGTGTGCGTCTGAAGATGTCGTGTGCAAAGTTTGGTGTCGATTGGTCAAGAAATGTGGGAGGAGTAGGGAAAAAACAGTTTTGCGGTTTTCGCGATTTAGCGAAAAATATTCATAGACGCAAATGGGCGTGGCCTAGGCCAAAAGATGCAGCAGACTCCAGTGCATCTGTGTGTACAAGTTTTTGGACTCTGGGAGGTTCGGTGTCGGAGTTATAGCCCCAAACGCGTATTCCCTGGTATAGCGCCACCTAGTGGCCGGCGTGTCTGGATTTTGTCCTCTGCGTAGTCCGAAGAGATCTGGATCTAGTCATGTAATTGGCGTGTGTGCACCATTTACGGTTTGGGCTGTGGTACCACTTTTAGGGGGGTAAGTATAAAAATAACTAGAACTGCAAGCAGTTATGCAGGGGTCCAAGAAGTGTGCATTTCGCCGGCACAACGCGACAAGAAATGTGCATTTCGCCGGAAAAACGCGAAGCATGTGTTCAAAACGCTACCCTGAACCTGTGGAGTAGCGAGAAGTCAGTGTAGCGTTTTCGCGGCAAAATCTTTGTAGAAGATATACAATTTCCTCGTTTATTGCGCCCCCTAATGGCGAAATTTTCCGAAATTTTTATCGAAGGTCATTAAGGTTAGCACCAACATGTGTCTAAAATTTGGACTCGATCCGATGTCTAATTTTGGATTTTTTTGTTTTTTTAATTTTCCACGTCTAATTTAGCTAATAAAAGAATATTCAAAACTCTACCGTTTCGTCGTCGAAGGTCGGATCAAAAAACTGTATATGATTTCTTTGCGTGTGCGTCTGAAGATGCCGTGTGCAAAGTTTGGTGTTGATTGGTCAAGAAATGTGCGAGGAGTAGCGAAAAAACAGTTTTGCGGTTTTCGCGATTTAGCGAAAAATATTCATAGACGCAAATGGGCGTGGCCTAGACCAAAAGATGCAGCAGACTCCAGTGCATCTGTGTGTACAAGTTTTTGGACTGTGGGAGGTTCGGTGTGGGAGTTATAGCCCCAAACGCGTATTCCTTGGTATAGCGCCACCTAGTGGCCGGCATGTCTGGATTTTGTCGTCTGCGTAGTCCGAAGAGATCTGGATCTAGTCATGTAATTGGCGTGTGTGCACCATTTACGGTTTGGGCTGTGGTACCACTTTTAGGGGGGTAAGTATAAAAATAATAATAATAGGAAGAAAAATCCTTACAAAAACAATAGGGATCCAACCTGTTGGCTTGGACCCCTAATAATAAAAAGAAAAATCCTTACAAAAACAATAGGGATCCAACCTGTTGGCTTGGACCCCTAATAATAAAAATCCTTACAAAAACAATAGGGATCCAACCTGTTGGCTTGGACCCCTAATAAATTATGCAGGGGTCCAAGAAGTGTGCATTTCGCCGGCACAACGCGACAAGAAATGTGCATTTCGCCGGCACAACGCGAAGCAGGTATTCAAAACGCTACCGTGAACAACCTGTGGATATAAAGGTTTTGACTGTGAGAGGTTCAGTGTGGGAGTTTCGGCCCCAAACGCATTTTCCGCTACCGTTTAGTCGTCGACGGTTGGATCAAAATAGTTTTTACTGATTTGCAACGAAAAACATATATTCAAAACGCTACCGTTTCGTCAACGATGGTCGGATCAAAATAGTTTTGCTGATTTCTTGTAGTGTGCGTCTGAAGATGTCGTGTGCAAAGTTTGGTGTCAATTGGGCAAGAAATGTGGGAGGAGTAGCGAAAAGGCAGTTTAGCTGTTTTTGCGATTTTGCATAAAGAAAATACTGACGCAAATGGGCCTGGCCTATGCCAAAAGATGCAGCTGACTCCAGTGAATCTGTGCGTATAACGTTTTTGACTGTGGGAGCTTTGGTGTGGGAGTTATAGCCTAAAACGCGTTTTCAGAACATTCCATTGGCCAAATAGGAGATATATTATTTCGTCGTTTTTTGGCGCCGCCCTGTTGGCGAAATTTTCCAAAGACAATTTTCCTTTGCCAAATAACTCCCGCCTACATTATTAATTCTTGGCCATATTTTTTATATAGACCTGGGTTTGCCCCTTGATGGTTCCCTTATAGTTTGAAGAACATTCCTTTGGCCAATTAGAAGATATACAATTTCCTCGTTTATTGCGCCCCCTAATGGCGAAATATTCCGAATTCTTTATTGAACGCCATTAAGGGTAGCACCGACATGTGTCTAAAATTTGGACTTGATCCGACGTCTACTTTTGGTATTCTTTGAATTTTTGCGTTTTGACGTAAAACGTAGCCAATAAACAAATATTCAAAACGCTACCGTTTCGTCGTCGAAGGTCGGATAAAAAAACTGTTGATGATTCCTTTGCGTGTGCGTCTGAAGATGTCGTCTGCGAAGTTTGGTTTTGATTGGTCAAGAAATGTGGGAGGAGTAGGGAAAAAACTGTTTTGCGGTTTTCGCGATTTAGCGAAAAATATTCATAGACGCAAATGGGCGTGGCCTAGCCCAAAAGATGCAGCAGACTCCAGTGCATCTGTGTGTACAAGGTTTTGAATGTGGGAGGTTCGGTGTGGGAGTTATAGCCCCAAAGGCTTCTTTCCTTGGTATAGCGCCACCTAGTGGCCGGCGTGTCTGGATTTTGTCGTCTGCCTAGAACTCAGGGACCTGGATCTAGTCATGCAATTGGCGTGTCGGCACCATTTACGGTTTGGGCTGTGGACCCACTTCTAGGGGGGAATAATAATAACTAGAACTGCAAGCAGTTATGCAGGGGTCCAAGAAGTGTGCATTTCGCCGGCACAACGCGAAGCATGTGTTCGAAATTGAGGAACGGCGTATGCCAAAAGATGCAGCTGACTCCAGTGAATCTGTAGATATAACGTTTTTGATTGTGGGAGCTTCGGTGTGGGAGTTATAGCCTAAAACGCGTTTTCAGAACATTCCATTGGCCAGTTAGGAGATATATTATTTCGTCGTTTATTTGCGCCCCCTTGTGGCGAAATTTTCCAAAGACAATTTTCCTTTGCCAAATAACTCCCGCCCACATTAATAATTCTTGGCCATATTTTTTATATAGACTCGGGTTTGCCCCTTGATGGTTCCCTTATAGTTTGAAGAACATTCTTTTGGCCAATTAGAAGATATACAATTTCCTTGTTTATTGCGCCCCCTAATGGCGAAATATTCCGAATTCTTTATTGAACTCCATTAAGGGTAGCACCGACATGTGTGTAGAATTAGGACTCGATCCGATGTCTACTTTTGTATTTTTTTGTATTTTTGATTTTCCACGTCTAATTTAGCTAATAAACAAATATTCAAAATGCTACCGTTTCGTTGTCGAAGGTCGGATCAAAAAACTGTATATGATTCCTTTGCGTGTGCGTCTGAAGATGCTGTGTGCAAAGTTTGGTGTTGATTGGTCGAGAATTGTGGGAGGAGTAGCGAAAAAACAGTTTTGCGGTTTTCGCGATTTAGCGAAAAATATTCATAGACGCAAATGGGCGTGGCCTAGGCCAAAAGATGCAGCAGACTCCAGTGAATATGTGGGTACAAGTTTTTGACTGTGGGAGGTTCGGTGTGGGAGTTATAGCCCCAAACGCGTATTCCTTGGTATAGCGCCACCTAGTGACCGGCGCGTCTGGATTTTGTCGTCTGCTTAGTCCGAACAGATCTGGATCTAGTCATGCAATTCGCGTGTCGGCACCATTTACGGTTTGGGCTGTGGTCCCACTTTTAGGGGGGTAAGAATAAAAATCCTTACAAAAACAATAGGGATCCAACCTGTTGGCTTGGACCCCTAACAAGAAATGTGCATTTCGCCGGCACAACGCGAACCAAGTATTCAAAACGCTACCGTGAACAACCTGTGGATATAGAGGTTTTGACTGTGAGAGGTTCAGTGTGGGAGTTTCGGCCCCAAACGCATTTTCCGCTACCGTTTAGTCGTCGACGGTTGGATCAAAATAGTTTTTACTGATTTGCAACGCAAAACATATATTCAAAACGCTACCGTTTCGTCAACGATGGTCGGATCAAAATAGTTTTGCTGATTTCTTGTAGTGTGCGTCTGAAGATGTCGTGTGCAAAGTTTGGTGTCAATTGGGCAAGAAATGTGGGAGGAGTAGCGAAAAGGCAGTTTAGCTGTTTTTGCGATTTTGCATAAAGAAAATACTGACGCAAATGGGCCTGGCCTATGCCAAAAGATGCAGCTGACTCCAGTGAATCTGTGCGTATAACGTTTTTGACTGTGGGAGCTTCGGTGTGGGAGTTATAGCCTAAAACGCGTTTTCAGAACATTCCATTGGCCAAATAGGAGATATATTATTTCGTCGTTTTTTGGCGCCGCCCTGTTGGCGAAATTTTCCAAAGACAATTTTCCTTTGCCAAATAACTCCCGCCTACATTATTAATTCTTGGCCATATTTTTTATATAGACTCGGGTTTGCCCCTTGATGGTTCCCTTATAGTTTGAAGAACATTCCTTTGGCCAATTAGAAAATATACAATTTCCTCGTTTATTGCGCCCCCTAATGGCGAAATATTCCGAATTCTTTATTGAACGCCATTAAGGGTAGCACCGACATGTGTCTAAAATTTGGACTTGATCCGACGTCTACTTTTGGTATTGTTTGAATTTTTGCGTTTCGACGTAAAACGTAACCAATAAACAAATATTCAAAACGCTTCCGTTTCTTCGTCGAAGGTCGGATAAAAAAACTGTTGATGATTCCTTTGCGTGTGCGTCTGAAGATGTCGTGTGCAAAGTTTGGTGTTGATTGGTCAAGAAATGTGGGAGGAGTAGGGAAAAAACTGTTTTGCGGTTTTCGCGATTTAGCGAAAAATATTCATAGACGCAAATGGGCGTGGCCTAGGCCAAAAGGTGCAGCAGACTCCAGTGAATCTGTGTGTACAAGGTTTTGAATGTGGGAGGTTCGGTGTGGGAGTTATAGCCCCAAACGCATTTTCCCTTGGTATAGCGCCACCTAGGGACCGGCGTGTCTGGATTTGGTTATCTGAGTAGCGGTGCCGGACCTGGATCTAGTCATGCAATTGGCGTGTGTGCACCGTTTACGGTTTGGGCTGTAGTCCCACTTCTATGGCGGGAAGAATAATAATAACTAGAACTGCAAGCAGTTATGCAGGGGTCCAAGAAGTGTGCATTTCGCCGGCACAACGCGAAGCATGTGTTCAAAAATTGAGAAACAGCGTATGCCAAAAGATGCAGCTGACTCCAGTGAATCTGTGGATATAAAGGTTTTGACTGTGGGAGCTTCGGTGTGGGAGTTATAGCCCAAAACGCGTTTTCAGAACATTCCATTGGCCAGTTAGGAGATATATTATTTCGTCGTTTATTTGCGACCCCTTGTGGCGAAATTTTCCAAGGACAATTTTCCTTTGCCAAATAACTCCCGCCCACATTAATAATTCTTGGCCATATTTTGTACATAGACTCGGGTTTGCCCCTTGATGGTTTCCTTTGAGTTTGAAGAACATTCCTTTGGCCAATAAGAAGATATACAATTTCCTCGTTTATTGCGCCCCCTAATGGCGAAATATTCCGAAAATTTTATTGAACGACATTAAGGTTAGCACCAACATGTATGTAAAATTTGGACTCGTTCCGATGTCTACTTTTGGATCTTTCTGGATTTTTGATTTTCCACGTCTAATTTAGCTAATATACCAATATTCAAAACGCTACCGTTTCGTCGTCGACGGTCGGATCAAAAAACTGTCCGATAATTTCTTTGCGTGTGCGTCTGAAGATGTCGTGTGCAAAGGTTGGTGTTGATTGGTCAAGAAATGTGGGAGGAGTAGGGAAAAAACAGTTTTGCGGTTTTCGCGATTTAGCGAAAAATATTCATAGACGCAAATGGGCGTGGCCTAGGCCAAAAGATGCAGCAGACTCCAGTGCATCTGTGTGTACAAGTTTTTGGACTCTGGGAGGTTCGGTGTGGGAGTTATAGCCCCAAACGCGTATTCCTTGGTATAGCGCCACCTAGTGGCCGGCGTGTCTGGATTTTGTCGTCTGCTTAGAACTCAGGGCCCTGGATCTAGTCATGCAATTGGCGTGTCGGCACCTTTTACGGTTTGGGCTGTGGACCCACTTCTAGGGGGGAATAATAATAAAAAAAATCCTTACAAAAACAATAGGGATCCAACCTGTTGGCTTGGACCCCTAACTAGAACTGCAAGCAGTTATGCAGGGGTCCAAGAAGTGTGCATTTCGCCGGCACAACGCGAAGCATGTGTTCGAAATTGAGGAACGGCGTATGCCAAAAGATGCAGCTGACTCCAGTGAATCTGTAGATATAACGTTTTTGATTGTGGGAGCTTCGGTGTGGGAGTTATAGCCTAAAACGCGTTTTCAGAACATTCCATTGGCCAGTTAGGAGATATATTATTTCGTCGTTTATTTGCGCCCCCTTGTGGCGAAATTTTCCAAAGACAATTTTCCTTTGCCAAATAACTCCCGCCCACATTAATAATTCTTGGCCATATTTTTTATATAGACTCGGGTTTGCCCCTTGATGGTTCCCTTATAGTTTGAAGAACATTCTTTCGGCCAATTAGAAGATATACAATTTCCTTGTTTATTGCGCCCCCTAATGGCGAAATATTCCGAATTCTTTATTGAACGCCATTAAGGGTAGCACCGACATGTGTGTAGAATTAGGACTCGATCCGATGTCTACTTTTGTATTTTTTTGTATTTTTGATTTTCCACGTCTAATTTAGCTAATAAACAAATATTCAAAATGCTACCGTTTCGTTGTCGAAGGTCGGATCAAAAAAGTGTTGATGATTTCTTTGCGTGTGCGTCTGAAGATGCCGTGTGCAAAGTTTGGTGTCGATTGGTCAAGAAATGTGGGAGGAGTAGGGAAAAAACAGTTTTGCGGTTTTCGCGATTTAGCGAAAAATATTCATAGACGCAAATGGGCGTGGCCTAGGCCAAAAGATGCAGCAGACTCCAGTGCATCTGTGTGTACAAGGTTTTGAATGTGGGAGGTTCGGTGTGGGAGTTATAGCCCCAAACGCGTATTCCTTGGTATAGCGCCACCTAGTGACCGGCGCGTCTGGATTTTGTCGTCTGCTTAGTCCGAACAGATCTGGATCTAGTCATGCAATTCGCGTGTCGGCACCATTTACGGTTTGGGCTGTGGTCCCACTTTTAGGGGGGTAAGAATAATAGGAATAATAATCCTTACAAAAACAATAGGGATCCAACCTGTTGGCTTGGACCCCTAATAAAAAAAATCCTTACAAAAACAATAGGGATCCAACCTGTTGGCTTGGACCCCTAATAATAATAATAATCCTTACAAAAACAATAGGGTTCCAACCTGTTGGCTTGGACCCCTAAAAAAATCCTTACAAAAACAATAGGGATCCAACCTGTTGGCTTGGACCCCTAATAACTAGAACTGCAAGCAGTTATGCAGGGGTCCAAGAAGTGTGCATTTCGCCGGCACAACGCGACAAGAAATGTGCATTTCGCCGGCACAACGCGAAGCATGTGTTGAAAACGCTACCCTGAACCTGTGGATACAAAGGATTTGACTGTGGTAGGAGTAGCGAGAAGTCAGTGTGGCGTTTTCGCGGCGAAATTTTGTAGAAGATATACAATTTCCTCGTTTATTGCGCCCCCTAATGGCGGAATTTTCCGAAATTTTTATCGAACGTCATTAAGGTTAGCACCAACATGTGTGTAGAATTTGGACTCGATCCGATGTCTAATTTTGGATTTTTTTGGATTTTTAATTTTCCACGTCTAATTTAGCTAATAAACCAATATTCAAAACTCTACCGTTTCGTCGTCGAAGGTCGGATCAAAAAACTGTCTAAGATTTCTATGCGTGTGCGTCTGAAGATGTCGTGTGCAAAGTTTGGTGTCGATTGGTCAAGAAATGTGGGAGGAGTAGGGAAAAAACAGTTTTGCGGTTTTCGCGATTTAGCGAAAAATATTCATAGACGCAAATGGGCGTGGCCTAGGCCAAAAGATGCAGCAGACTCCAGTGCATCTGTGTGTACAAGTTTTTGGACTGTGGGAGGTTCGGTGTGGGAGTTATAGCCCCAAACGCGTATTCCTTGGTATAGCGCCACCTAGTGGCCGGCGTGTCTGGATTTGGTCGTCTGCGTAGTCCGAAGAGATCTGGATCTAGTCATGCAATTCGCGTGTCGGCACCTTTTACGGTTTGGGGTGTGGGCCCACTTTTAGGGGGGTAAGAATAATAAGAAAAATCCTTACAAAAACAATAGGGATCCAACCTGTTGGCTTGGACCCCTAACTAGAACTGCAAGCAGTTATGCAGGGGTCCAAGAAGCGTGCATTTCGCCGGCACAACGCGACAAGAAATGTGCACAACGCGTAGCAAGTATTCAAAACGCTACCGTGAACAACATGTGGATATAAAGGTTTTGACTGCGGGAGCTTCGGTGTGGGAGTTATAGCCTAAAACGCGTTTTCAGAACATTCCATTGGCCAAATAGGAGATAGACAATGTCGTCGTTTTTTGGAGCCGCCCTGTTGGCGAAATTTTCCAAAGACAATTTTCCTTTGCCAAATAACTCCCGCCCACATTAATAATTATAAGCCATATTTTCTGTATAGACTCGGGTTTGCCCCTTGATGGTTTCACTTGAGTTTGAAGAACATTCCTTTGGCCAATTAGAAGACATACAATTTCCTCGTTTATTGCGCCCCCTAAAGGCGGAATCTTCCGATTTTTTTTAGGGACGACGTTAAGGTTGGCACCAACATGTGTGTAAAATTTGGACTCGATCCGATGTCGAATTTTGGATTTTTTGGGATTTTTGTTATTCAACGTCTAATTTAGCTCATAAACCAATATTCAAAACGCTACCGTTTCGTCGTCGAAGGTCGGATCAAAAAACTGTCCGATAATTTCTTTGCGCGTGCGTCATAAAATGTCGTGTGCAAAGATTGGTGTCGATTGGTCAAAAAATGTGGGAGGAGTAGGGAAAAAACAGTTTTGCGGTTTTCGCGATTTAGCGAAAAATATTCATGGACGCAAATGGGCGTGGCCTAGGCCAAAAGATGCAACAGACTCCAGTGAATCTGTGTGTACAAGTTTTTGGACTCTGGGAGGTTCGGTGTGGGAGTTATAGCCCTAAACGCGTATTCCTTGGTATAGCGCCACCTAGTGGCCGGCGTGTCTGGATTTTGTCGTCTGCCTAGAACTCAGGGAACTGGATCTAGTCATGCAATTGGCATGTCGGCACCATTTACGGTTTGGGCTGTGGGCCCACTTCTAGGGGGGAATAATAATAAGAAAAATCCTTACAAAAACAATAGGGATCCAACCTGTTGGCTTGGACCCCTAACTAGAACTGCAAGCAGTTATGCAGGACTCCAAGAAGTGTGCATTTCGCCGGCACAACGCGACAAGAAATGTGCATTTCGCCGGCACAACGCGAAGCAAGTATTCAAAACGCTACCGTGAACAACCTGTGGATATAAAGGTTTTGACTGTGAGAGGTTCAGTGTGGGAGTTTCGGCCCCAAACGCATTTTCCGCTACCGTTTAGTCGTCGACGGTTGGATCAAAATAGTTTTTACTGATTTGCAACGCAAAACATATATTCAAAACGCTACCGTTTCGTCAACGATGGTCGGATCAAAATAGTTTTGCTGATTTCTTGTAGTGTGCGTCTGAAGATGTCGTGTGCAAAGTTTGGTGTCAATTGGGCAAGAAATGTGGGAGGAGTAGCGAAAAGGCAGTTTAGCTGTTTTTGCGATTTTGCATAAAGAAAATACTGACGCAAATGGGCCTGGCCTATGCGAAAAGATGCAGCTGACTCCAGTGAATCTGTGCGTATAACGTTTTTGACTGTGGGAGCTTCGGTGTGGGAGTTATAGCCTAAAACGCGTTTTCAGAACATTCCATTGGCCAAATAGGAGATATATTATTTCGTCGTTTTTTGGCGCCGCCCTGTTGGCGAAATTTTCCAAAGACAATTTTCCTTTGCCAAATAACTCCCGCCTACATTATTAATTCTTGGGCATATTTTTTATATAGACTCGGGTTTGCCCCTTGATGGTTCCCTTATAGTTTGAAGAACATTCCTTTGGCCAATTAGAAGATATACAATTTCCTCGTTTATTGCGCCCCCTAATGGCGAAATATTCCGAATTCTTTATTGAACGCCAGTAAGGGTAGCACCGACATGTGTCTTAAATTTGGACTTGATCCGACGTCTACTTTTGGTATTCTTTGAATTTTTGCGTTTCAACGTAAAACGTAGCCAATAAACAAATATTCAAAACGCTACCGTTTCGTCGTCGAAGGTCGGATAAAATAACTGTTGATGATTCCTTTGCGTGTGCGTCTGAAGATGTCGTGTGCAAAGGTTGGTGTTGATTGGTCAAGAAATGTGGGAGGAGTAGGGAAAAAACTGTTTTGCGGTTTTCGCGATTTAGCGAAAAATATTCATGGACGCAAATGGGCGTGGCCTAGCCCAAAAGATGCAGCAGACTCCAGTGCATCTGTGGGTATAACGTTTTTGACTGTGGGAGGTTCGGTGTGGGAGTTATAGCCCCAAACGCGTATTCCTTGGTATAGCGCCACCTAGTGGCCGGCATGTCTGGATTTTGTCGTCTGCGTAGTCGCCACGGATCTTGATCTAGTCATGCATTTGGCATGTCTGCACCATTTACGGTTTGGGCTGTGGGCACACTTTTAGGGAGGTAAGTATAAAAATAACTAGAACTGCAAGCAGTTATGCAGGGGTCCAAGAAGGGGTCCAAGAAGTGTGCATTTCGCCGGCACAACGCGACAAGAAATGTGCGTTTTGCCGGCACAACGCGAAGCATGTGTTCAAAACGCTACCCTGAACCTGTGGATACAAAGGATTTGACTGTGGTAGGAGTAGCGAGAAGTCAGTGTAGCGTTTTCGCGGCGAAATCTTGTAGAAGATATGCAATTTCCTCGTTTATTGCGCCCCCTAATGGCGAAATTTTCCGAAATTTTTATCCAACGTCATTAAGGTTAGCACCAACATGTGTGTAGAATTTGGACTCGATCCGATGTCTAATTTTGGATTTTTTTTTATTTTTAATTTTCCACGTCTAATTTAGCTAATATACCAATATTCCAAGCGCTACCGTTTCGTTGTCGAAGGTCGGATCAAAAAAGTGTTCGAATTTTATTTTTTGTGTGCGTCTTACGATGTCGTGTGCAAAGTTTGGTGTTGATCGGGCGAGAAATGTGGGAGGAGTAGCGAAAAAACAGTTTTGCGGTTTTCGCGATTTAGCGAAAAATATTCATAGACGCAAATGGGCGTGGCCTATGCCAAAAGATGCAGCAGACTCCAGTGAATAAGTGGGTACAAGTTTTTGGACTCTGGGAGGTTCGGTGTGGGAGTTATAGCCCCAAACGCATTTTCCCTTGGTATAGCGCCACCTAGGGACCGGCGTGTCTGGATTTGGTTATCTGAGTAGCGGTGCCGGACCTGGATCTAGTCATGCAATTGGCGTGTGTGCACCGTTTACGGTTTGGGCTGTAGTCCCACTTCTATGGCGGGAAGAATAATAACTAGAACTGCAAGCAGTTATGCAGGGGTCCAAGAAGTGTGCATTTCGCCGGCACAACGCGACAAGAAATGTGCATTTCGCCGGCACAACGCGAAGCAAGTATTCAAAACGCTACCGTGAACAACCTGTGGATATAAAGGTTTTGACTGTGAGAGGTTCAGTGTGGGAGTTTCGGCCCCAAACGCATTTTCCGCTACCGTTTAGTCGTCGACGGTTGGATCAAAATAGTTTTTACTGATTTGCAACGCAAAACATATATTCAAAACGCTACCGTTTCGTCAACGATGGTCGGATCAAAATAGTTTTGCTGATTTCTTGTAGTGTGCGTCTGAAGATGTCGTGTGCAAAGTTTGGTGTCAATTGGGCAAGAAATGTGGGAGGAGTAGCGAAAAGGCAGTTTAGCTGTTTTTGCGATTTTGCATAAAGAAAATACTGACGCAAATGGGCCTGGCCTATGCCAAAAGATGCAGCTGACTCCAGTGAATCTGTGCGTATAACGTTTTCGACTGTGGGAGCTTCGGTGTGGGAGTTATAGCCTAAAACGCGTTTTCAGAACATTCCATTGGCCAAATAGGAGCTATATTATTTCGTCGTTTTTTGGCGCCGCCCTGTTGGCGAAATTTTCCAAAGACAATTTTCCTTTGCCAAATAACTCCCGCCCACATTAATAATTCTTGGCCATATTTTTTATATAGACTCGGGTTTGCCCCTTGATGGTTCCCTTATAGTTTGAAGAACATTCCTTGGGCCAATTAGAAAATATACAATTTCCTCGTTTATTGCGCCCCCTAATGGCGAAATATTCCGAATTCTTTACTGAACGCCATTAAGGGTAGCACCGACATGTGTCTAAAATCTGGACTTGATCCGACGTCTACTTTTGGTATTCTTTGAATTTTTGCGTTTCGACGTAAAACGTAGCCAATAAACAAATATTCAAAACGCTCCCGTTTCGTCGTCGAAGGTCGGATAAAAAAACTGTTGATGATTCCTTTGCGTGTGCGTCGGAAGATGTCGTGTGCAAAGTTTGGTGTTGATTGGTCAAGAAATGTGGGAGGAGTAGGGAAAAAACTGTTTTGCGGTTTTCGCAATTTAGCGAAAAATATTCATAGACGCAAATGGGCGTGGCCTAGCCCAAAAGATGCAGCAGACTCCAGTGCATCTGTGGGTATAACGTTTTTGACTGTGGGAGGTTCGGTGTGGGAGTTATAGCCCCAAACGCGTATTCCTTGGTATAGCGCCACCTAGTGACCGGCGTGTCCGGATTTTGTCGTCTGCGTACACATCACAGACCTGGATCTAGTCATGCAATTGGCGTGTCCGCACCATTTACGGTTTGGGCTGTGGGCACACTTTTAGTGCTGGAATAATAATAATAATAATAATAGGAATAATCCTTACAAAAACAATAGGGATCCAACCTGTTGGCTTGGACCCCTAATAACGAACTGCAAGCAGTTATGCAGGGGTCCAAGAAGTGTGCATTTCGCCGGCACAACGCGAAGCATGTGTTCAAAAATTGAGAAACAGCGTATGCCAAAAGATGCAGCTGACTCCAGTGAATCTGTGGATATAAAGGTTTTGACTGTGGGAGCTTCGGTGTGGGAGTTATAGCCCAAAACGCGTTTTCAGAACATTCCATTGGCCAGTTAGGAGATATATTATTTCGTCGTTTATTTGCGACCCCTTGTGGCGAAATTTTCCAAGGACAATTTTCCTTTGCCAAATAACTCCCGCCCACATTAATAATTCTTGGCCATATTTTTTATATAGACTCGGGTTTGCCCGTTGATGGTTCCCTTATAGTTTGAAGAACATTCCTTGGGCCAATTAGAAGATATACAATTTCCTCGTTTATTGCGCCCCCTAATGGCGAAATATTCCGAAAATTTTATTGAACGACATTAAGGTTAGCACCAACATGTATGTAAAATTTGGACTCGTTCCGATGTCTACTTTTGGATCTTTCTGGATTTTTGATTTTCCACGTCTAATTTAGCTAATATACCAATATTCAAAACGCTACCGTTTCGTCGTCGACGGTCGGATCAAAAAACTGTCCGATAATTTCTTTGCGTGTGCGTCTGAAGATGTCGTGTGCAAAGGTTGGTGTTGATTGGTCAAAAAATGTGGGAGGAGTAGGGAAAAAACTGTTTTGCGGTTTTCGCGATTTTGCGAAAAATATTCATAGACGCAAATGGGCGTGGCCTATGCCAAAAGATGCAACAGACTCCAGTGAATATGTGTGTACAAGTTTTTGGACTCTGGGAGGTTCGGTGTGGGAGTTATAGCCCTAAACGCGTATTCCTTGGTATAGCGCCACCTAGTGGCCGGCGTGTCTGGATTTTGTCGTCTGCCTAGAACTCAGGGACCTGGATCTATTCATGCAATTGGCATGTCGGCACCATTTACGGTTTGGGCTGTGGGCCCACTTCTAGGGGGGAATAATAATAATAAGAAAAATCCTTACAAAAACAATAGGGATCCAACCTGTTGGCTTGGACCCCTAACTAGAACTGCAAGCAGTTATGCAGGGGTCCAAGAAGTGTGCATTTCGCCGGCACAACGCGACAAGAAATGTGCATTTCGCCGGCACGACGCGAAGCATGTGTTCAAAACGCTACCCTGAACCTGTGGATACAAAGGATTTGACTGTGGTAGGAGTAGCGAGAAGTCAGTCCGCGGCAATTTTTTTTAGAAGTTCGGTGTGGGAGTTATAGCCCCAAACGCGTATTCGTTGGTATAGCGCCACCTAGTGGCCGGCGTGTCTGGATTTAGTCGTCTGCCGTCACCTCACGTACCTGGATCTAGTCATGCAATTGGCGTGTGTGCACCATTTACGGTTTGGGCTGTGGTACCACTTCTAGCTGGGAATAATAATAACAAGAAGTGTGCATTTTGCCGGCACAACGCGACAAGAAATGTGCATTTCGCCGGCACAATGCGAAGCATGTGTTCAAAACGCTACCCTGAACCTGTGGATACAAAGGATTTGACTGTGGGAGGAGTAGCGAGAAGTCAGTGTGGCGTTTTCGCGGCAAAATTGTGTAGAAGATATACAATTTCCTCGTTTATTGCGCCCCCTAACGGCGAAATTGTCCGAAATTTTTATCGAACGTCATTAAGGTTAGCACCAACATGTGTGTAGAATTTGGACTCGATCCGATGTCTAAATTTGGATTTTTTTGGATTTTTAATTTTCCACGTCTAATTTAGCCAATAAACAAATATTCAAAACTCTACCGTTTCGTCGTCGAAGGTCGGATCAAAAAACTGTTGATTTATTTGCGTGTGCGTCTGAAGATGCCGTGTGCAAAGTTTTGTGTCAATTGGTCAAGAAATGTGGGAGGAGTAGGGAAAAAATAGTTTTGCGGTTTTCGCAATTTTGCGAAAAAAATTATAGACGCAAATGGGCGTGGCCTAGGCCAAAAGATGCAGCAGACTCCAGTGAATCTGTGTGTACAAGGTTCTGAATGTGGGAGGTTCGGTGTGGGAGTTATAGCCCCAAACGCGTATTCCTTGGTATAGCGCCACCTAGTGACCGGCGTGTCTGGATTTTGTTATCTGAGTAGCGGTGACGGACCTGGATCTAGTCATGCAATTGGCGTGTCCGCACCATTTACAGTTTGGGCTGTGGTACCACTTCTAGGGGGAGGTAGTATAATAACAAGAAGTGTGCATTTCGCCGGCACAACGCGAAGCATGTGTTCAAAAATTGAGAAACAGCGTATGCCAAAAGATGCAGCTGACTCCAGTGAATCTGTGGATATGAAGGTTTTGACTGTGGGAGCTTCGGTGTGGGAGTTATAGCCCAAAACGCGTTTTCAGAACATTCCATTGGCCAGTTAGGAGATATATTATTTCGTCGTTTATTTGCGACCCCTTGTGGCGAAATTTTCCAAGGACAATTTTCCTTTGCCAAATAACTCCCGCCCACATTAATAATTCTTGGCCATATTTTGTACATAGACTCGGGTTTGCCCCTTGATGGTTTCCTTTGAGTTTGAAGAACATTCCTTTGGCCAATAAGAAGATATACAATTTCCTCGTTTATTGCGCCCCCTAATGGCGAAATATTCCGAAAATTTTATTGAACGACATTAAGGTTAGCACCAACATGTATGTAAAATTTGGACTCGTTCCGATGTCTACTTTTGGATCTTTCTGGATTTTTGATTTTCCACGTCTAATTTAGCTAATATACCAATATTCAAAACGCTACCGTTTCGTCGTCGACGGTCGGATCAAAAAACTGTCCGATAATTTCTTTGCGTGTGCGTCTGAAGATGTCGTGTGCAAAGGTTGGTGTTGATTGGTAAAAAATGTGGGAGGAGTAGGGAAAAAACTGTTTTGCGGTTTTCGCGATTTTGCGAAAAATATTCATAGACGCAAATGGGCGTGGCCTATGCCAAAAGATGCAGCAGACTCCAGTGAATATGTGTGTACAAGTTTTTGGACTCTGGGAGGTTCGGTGTGGGAGTTATAGCCCTAAACGCGTATTCCTTGGTATAGCGCCACCTAGTGGCCGGCGTGTCTGGATTTTGTCTTCTGCCTAGAACTCAGGGACCTGGATCTAGTCATGCAATTGGCATGTCAGCACCATTTACGGTTTGGGCTGTGGGCCCACTTCTAGGGGGGAATAATAATAACTAGAACTGCAAGCAGTTATGCAGGGGTCCAAGAAGTGTGCATTTCGCCGGCACAACGCGAAGCATGTGTTCAAAAATTGAGAAACGGCGTATGCCAAAAGATGCAGCTGACTCCAGTGAATCTGTGGATATAAAGGTTTTGACTGTGGGAGGTTCGGTGTGGGAGTTATAGCCTAAAACGCGTTTTCAGAACATTCCATTGGCCAAATAGGAGATATATTATTTCGTCGTTTTTTGGCGCCGCCCTGTTGGCGAGATTTTCCAAAGACAATTTTCCTTTGCCAAATAACTCCCGCCCACATTATTAATTCTTGGCCATATTTTTTACATAGACTCGGGTTTGCCCCTTGATGGTTCCCTTATAGTTTGAAGAACATTCCTTTGGCCAATTAGAAGATATACAATTTCCTCGTTTATTGCGCCCCCTAATGGCGACATTTTCCGATTTTTTTATCGAACGTCATTAAGGTTAACACCAACATGTGTGTAAAATTTGGACTCGATCCGATGTCTAATTTTGGATTTCTTTGGATTTTTGATATTCCACGTCTAATTTAGCTAATAAACCAATATTCAAAACTCTACCGTTTCGTCGTCGAAGGTCGGATCAAAAAACTGTCTAAGATTTCTATGCGTGTGCGTCTGAAGATGTCGTGTGCAAAGTTTGGTGTCGATTGGTCAAGAAATGTGGGAGGAGTAGGGAAAAAACAGTTTTGCGGTTTTCGCGATTTAGCGAAAAATATTCATATACGCAAATGGGCGTGGCCTATGCCAAAAGATGCAGCAGACTCCAGTGCATCTGTGTGTACAAGTTTATGGACTGTGGGAGGTTCGGTGTGGGAGTTATAGCCCCAAACGCGTATTCCTTGGTATAGCGCCACCTAGTGGCCGGCGTGTCTGGATTTTGTCGTCTGCATAGTCTTCACTGACCTGGATCTAGTCTTGCAATTGGCGTGTGTGCAACATTTACGGTATGGGCTGTATTCCCACTTTCTTGGTAGGAAGTATAATAATAACTAGAACTGCAAGCAGTTATGCAGGGGTCCAAGAAGTGTGCATTTCGCCGGCACAACGCGAAGCATGTGTTCAAAAATTGAGAAACGGCGTATGCCAAAAGATGCAGCTGACTCCAGTGAATCTGTGGATATAAAGGTTTTGACTGTGGGAGGTTCGGTGTGGGAGTTATAGCCTAAAACGCGTTTTCAGAACATTCCATTGGCCAAATAGGAGATATATTATTTCGTCGTTTTTTGGCGCCGCCCTGTTGGCGAGATTTTCCAAAGACAATTTTCCTTTGCCAAATAACTCCCGCCCACATTATTAATTCTTGGCCATATTTTTTACATAGACTCGGGTTTGCCCCTTGATGGTTCCCTAATAGTTTGAAGAACATTCCTTTGGCCAATTAGAAGATATACAATTTCCTCGTTTATTGCGCCCCCTAATGGCGACATTTTCCGATTTTTTTATCGAACGTCAGTAAGGTTAACACCAACATGTGTGTAAAATTTGGACTCGATCCGATGTCTAATTTTGGATTTCTTTGGATTTTTGATATTCCACGTCTAATTTAGCTAATAAACCAATATTCAAAACTCTACCGTTTCGTCGTCGAAGGTCGGATCAAAAAACTGTCTAAGATTTCTATGCGTGTGCGTCTGAAGATGTCGTGTGCAAAGTTTGGTGTCGATTGGTCAAGAAATGTGGGAGGAGTAGGGAAAAAACAGTTTTGCGGTTATCGCGATTTAGCGAAAAATATTCATAGACGCAAATGGGCGTGGCCTATGCCAAAATATGCAGCAGACTCCAGTGCATCTGTGTGTACAAGTTTTTGGACTGTGGGAGGTTCGGTGTGGGAGTTATAGCCCCAAACGCGTATTCCTTGGTATAGCGCCACCTAGTGGCCGGCGTGTCTGGATTTTGTCGTCTGCATAGTCTTCACTGACCTGGATCTAGTCATGCAATTGGCGTGTGTGCAACATTTACGGTATGGGCTGTATTCCCACTTTCTTGGTAGGAAGTATAATAATAATAAAAACTAGAACTGCAAGCAGTTATGCAGGGGTCCAAGAAGTGTGCATTTCGCCGGCACAACGCGACAAGAAATGTGCATTTCGCCGGCAAAACGCGAAGCATGTGTTCAAAACGCTACCCTGAACCTGTGGATACAAAGGATTTGACTGTGGTAGGAGTAGCGAGAAGTCAGTGTAGCGTTTTCGCGGCGAAATTTTGTAGAAGATAAACAATTTCCTCGTTTATTGCGCCCCCTAATGGCGAAATATTCCGATTTTTTTATTCAACGCCATTAAGGGTAGCACCGACATGTGTCTAAAATTTGGACTTGATCCGATTTCTAATTCTTGTTTTTTTTGGATTTTTGATTTTCCACGTCTAATTTAGCTAATTAACAAATATTCAAAACGCTACCGTTTCGTCGTCGAAGGTCGGATCAAAAAACTGTCCGACGATTCCTTTGCGTGTGCGTCTGAAGATGTCGTGTGCAAAGTTTGGTGTCGATTGGTCAATAAATGTGGGAGGAGTAGCGAAAAAATAGTTTAGTGGTTTTCGCGATTTAGCGAAAAATATTCATCGACGCAAATGGGCGTGGCCTAGGCCAAAAGATGCAGCAGACTCCAGTGCATCTGTGTGTACAAGTTTTTGGACTCTGGGAGGTTCGGTGTGGGAGTTATAGCCCCAAACGCGTATTCCTTGGTATAGCGCCACCTAGTGACCGGCGTGTCCGGATTTTGTCGTCTGCATAGTCTTCACTGACCTGGATCTAGTCATGCAATTGGCGTGTCGGCACCATTTACGGTTTGGGCTGTGGTACCACTTTCTTGGTAGGAAGTATAATAACAAGAAGTGTGCATTTCGCCAGCACAACGCGAAGCATGTGTTCAAAAATTGAGAAACAGCGTGTGCCAAAAGATGCAGCTGACTCCAGTGAATCTGTGGATAGAAAGGTTTTGACTGTGGGAGCTTCGGTGTGGGAGTTATAGCCCAAAACGCGTTTTCAGAACATTCCATTGGCAAGTTAGGAGATATATTATTTCGTCGTTTATTTGCGACCCCTTGTGGCGAAATTTTCCAAAGACAATTTTCCTTTGCCAAATAACTCCCGCCCACATTAATAATTCTTGGCCATATTTTTTATATAGACTCGGGTTTGCCCCTTGATGGTTTCCTTTGAGTTTGAAGAACATTCCTTTGGCCAATAAGAAGATATACAATTTCCTCGTTTATTGCGCCCCCTAATGGCGAAATATTCCGAAAATTTTATTGAACGACATTAAGGTTAGCACCAACATGTCTGTAAAATTTGGACTCGTTCCGATGTCTACCTTTGGATTTTTCTGGATTTTTGATTTTCCACGTCTAATTTAGCTAATATACCAATATTCAAAAAGCTACCGTTTCGTCGTCGACGGTCGGATCAAAAAACTGTCCGATAATTTCTTTGCGTGTGCGTCTGAAGATGTCGTGTGCAAAGTTTAGTGTTGATTGGTCAAAAAATGTGGGAGGAGTAGGGAAAAAACTGTTTTGCGGTTTTCGCGATTTTGCGAAAAATATTCATAAACGCAAATGGGCGTGGCCTATGCCAAAAGATGCAGCAGACTCCAGTGAATATGTGTGTACAAGTTTTTTGACTGTGGGAGGTTCGGTGTGGGAGTTATAGCCCCAAACGCGTATTCCTTGGTATAGCGCCACCTAGTGACCGGCGTGTCTGGATTTTGTCGTCTGAATAGTCTTCACGGACCTGGATCTAGTCATGCAATTGGCATGTCGGCACCATTTACGGTCTGGGCTGTGGTACCACTTTCTTGGTAGGAAGTATAATAAAAAAAATCCTTACAAAAACAATAGGGATCCAACCTGTTGGCTTGGACCCCTAATAATAAAAATCCTTACAAAAACAATAGGGATCCAACCTGTTGGCTTGGACCCCTAACTAGAACTGCAAGCAGTTATGCAGGGGTCCAAGAAGTGTGCATTTCGCCGGCACAACGCGACAAGAAATGTGCATTTCGCCGGCACAACGCGAAGCATGTGTTGAAAACGCTACCCTGAACCTGTGGATACAAAGGATTTGACTGTGGTAGGAGTAGCGAGAAGTCAGTGTAGCGTGTTCGCGGCGAAATTTTGTAGAAGATATACAATTTCCTCGTTTATTGCGCCCCCTAATGGCGGAATTTTCCGAAATTTTTATCGAACGTCATTAAGGTTAGCACCAACATGTGTGTAGAATTTGGACTCGATCCGATGTCTAATTTTGGATTTTTTTGGATTTTTAATTTTCCACGTCTAATTTAGCTAATAAACCAATATTCAAAACTCTACCGTTTCGTCGTCGAAGGTCGGATCAAAAAACTGTCTAAGATTTCTATGCGTGTGCGTCTGAAGATGTCGTGTGCAAAGTTTGGTGTCGATTGGTCAAGAAATGTGGGAGGAGTAGGGAAAAAACAGTTTTGCGGTTTTCGCGATTTAGCGAAAAATATTCATAGACGCAAATGGGCGTGGCCTAGGCCAAAAGATGCAGCAGACTCCAGTGCATCTGTGTGTACAAGTTTTTGGACTGTGGGAGGTTCGGTGTGGGAGTTATAGCCCCAAACGCGTATTCCTTGGTATAGCGCCACCTAGTGGCCGGCGTGTCTGGATTTTGTCGTCTGCATAGTCTTCACTGACCTGGATCTAGTCATGCAATTGGCGTGTGTGCAACATTTACGGTATGGGCTGTATTCCCACTTTCTTGGTAGGAAGTATAATAACTAGAACTGCAAGCAGTTATGCAGGGGTCCAAGAAGTGTGCATTTCGCCGGCACAACGCGACAAGAAATGTGCATTTCGCCGGCACAACGCGGAGCATATGTTCAAAACGCTACCCTGAACCTGTGGATACAAAGGATTTGACTGTGGTAGGAGTTGCGAGAAGTCAGTGTAGCGTTTTCGCGGCGAAATTTTGTAGAAGATATACAATTTCCTCGTTTATTGCGCCCCCTAATGGCGGAATTTTCCGAAAATTTTTTCGAACGTCATTAAGGTTAGCACCAACATGTGTGTAGAATTTGGACTCGATCCGATGTCTAATTTTGGATTTTTTTGGATTTTTAATTTTCCACGTCTAATTTAGCTAATAAACCAATATTCAAAACTCTACCGTTTCGTCGTCGAAGGTCGGATCAAAAAACTGTCTAAGATTTCTATGCGTGTGCGTCTTAAGATGTCGTGTGCAAAGTTTGGTGTCGATTGGTCAAGAAATGTGGGAGGAGTAGGGAAAAAACAGTTTTGCGGTTTTCGCGATTTAGCGAAAAATATTCATAGACGCAAATGGGCGTGGCCTAGGCCAAAAGATGCAGCAGACTCCAGTGCATCTGTGTGTACAAGTTTTTGGACTGTGGGAGGTTCGGTGTGGGAGTTATAGCCCCAAACGCGTATTCCTTGGTATAGCGCCACCTAGTGGCCGGCGTGTCTGGATTTTGTCGTCTGCATAGTCTTCACTGACCTGGATCTAGTCATGCAATTGGCGTGTGTGCAACATTTACGGTATGGGCTGTATTCCCACTTTCTTGGTAGGAAGTATAATAATAATAATAAGAAAAATCCCTACAAAAACAATAGGGATCCAACCTGTTGGCTTGGACCCCTAATAATAATAATAATAATAATAAGAAAAATCCCTACAAAAACAATAGGGATCCAACCTGTTGGCTTGGACCCCTAACTAGAACTGCAAGCAGTTATGCAGGGGTCCAAGAAGTGTGCATTTCGCCGGCACAACGCGAAGCATGTGTTCAAAAATTGAGAAACAGCGTGTGCCAAAAGATGCAGCTGACTCCAGTGAATCTGTGGATAGAAAGGTTTTGACTGTGGGAGCTTCGGTGTGGGAGTTATAGCCCAAAACGCGTTTTCAGAACATTCCATTGGCAAGTTAGGAGATATATTATTTCGTCGTTTATTTGCGACCCCTTGTGGCGAAATTTTCCAAAGACAATTTTCCTTTGCCAAATAACTCCCGCCCACATTAATAATTCTTGGCCATATTTTTTATATAGACTCGGGTTTGCCCCTTGATGGTTTTCTTTGAGTTTGAAGAACATTCCTTTGGCCAATAAGAAGATATACAATTTCCTCGTTTATTGCGCCCCCTAATGGCGAAATATTCCGAAAATTTTATTGAACGACATTAAGGTTAGCACCAACATGTCTGTAAAATTTGGACTCGTTCCGATGTCTACCTTTGGATTTTTCTGGATTTTTGATTTTCCACGTCTAATTTAGCTAATATACCAATATTCAAAACGCTACCGTTTCGTCGTCGACGGTCGGATCAAAAAACTGTCCGATAATTTCTTTGCGTGTGCGTCTGAAGATGTCGTGTGCAAAGTTTGGTGTTGATTGGTCAAAAAATGTGGGAGGAGTAGGGAAAAAACTGTTTTGCGGTTTTCGCGATTTTGCGAAAAATATTCATAGACGCAAATGGGCGTGGCCTATGCCAAAAGATGCAGCAGACTCCAGTGAATATGTGTGTACAAGTTTTTTGACTGTGGGAGGTTCGGTGTGGGAGTTATAGCCCCAAACGCGTATTCCTTGGTATAGCGCCACCTAGTGGCCGGCGTGTCTGGATTTTGTCGTCTGCTTAGAACTCAGGGCCCTGGATCTAGTCATGCAATTGGCGTGTCGGCACCATTTACGGTTTGGGCTGTGGACCCACTTCTAGGGGGGAAAATAATAAAAAAATCCTTACAAAAACAATAGGGATCCAACCTGTTGGCTTGGACCCCTAATAAGAAAAATCCTTACAAAAACAATAGGGATCCAACCTGTTGGCTTGGACCCCTAATAATAATCCTTACAAAAACAATAGGGATCCAACCTGTTGGCTTGGACCCCTAATAATAATCCTTACAAAAACAATAGGGATCCAACCTGTTGGCTTGGACCCCTAACTAGAACTGCAAGCAGTTATGCAGGGGTCCAAGAAGTGTGCATTTCGCCGGCACAACGCGACAAGAAATGTGCATTTCGCCGGCACATCGCGAAGCATGTGTTGAAAACGCTACCCTGAACCTGTGGATACAAAGGATTTGACTGTGGTAGGAGTAGCGAGAAGTCAGTGTAGCGTTTTTGCGGCGAAATTTTGTAGAAGATATACAATTTCCTCGTTTATTGCGCCCCCTAATGGCGGAATTTTCCGAAATTTTTATCGAACGTCATTAAGGTTAGCACCAACATGTGTGTAGAATTTGGACTCGATCCGATGTCTAATTTTGGATTTTTTTGTATTTTTGATTTTCCACGTCTAATTTAGCTAATATACCAATATTCAAAATGCTATCGTTTCGTCGTCGAAGGTCGGATCAAAAAACTGTATATGATTCCTTTGCGTGTGCGTCTGAAGATGTCGTGTGCAAAGTTTGGTGTCGATTGGTCAAGAAATGTGGGAGGAGTAGGGAAAAAACTGTTTTGCGGTTTTCGCGATTTAGCGAAAAATATTCATAGACGCAAATGGGCGTGGCCTATGCCAAAAGATGCAGCAGACTCCAGTGCATCTGTGTGTACAAGGTTTTGAATGTGGGAGGTTCGGTGTGGGAGTTATAGCCCCAAACGCGTATTCCTTGGTATAGCGCCACCTAGTGACCGGCGCGTCTGGATTTTGTCGTCTGCTTAGTCCGAACAGATCTGGATCTAGTCATGTGATTCGCGTATCGGCACCATTTACGGTTTGGGCTGTGGTCCCACTTTTAGGGGGGTAAGAATAACTAGAACTGCAAGCAGTTATGCAGGGGTCCAAGAAGTGTGCATTTCGCCGGCACAACGCGGAGTATGTGTTCAAAACAAATGGGCTTGGCCTATGCTAAAAGATGCAACTGACTCCAGTGAATCTGTGGATATATAGGTTTTGACTGTGGGAGGTTCGTTGTGGGAGTTATAGCCCAAAACGCGTTTTGAGAACATTCCATTGGCCAGTTAGGAGATATATTATTTCGTCGTTTATTTGCGACCCCTTGTGGCGAAATTTTCCAAAGACAATTTTCCTTTGCCAAATAACTCCCGCCCACATTAATAATTCTTGGCCATATTTTTTATATAGACTTGGGTTTGCCCCTTGATGGTTCCCTTATAGTTTGAAGAACATTCCTTGGGCCAATTAGAAGATATACAATTTCCTCGTTTATTGCGCCCCCTAATGGCGAAATATTCCGAAATTTTATTCGAACGCCATTAAGGTTAGCACCGACATGGTTCTAAAATTTGGACTCAATCCGATGTCTAATTTTCGTATTTTTTGAATTTTTGCGTTTCGACGTGAAACGTAGCTAATAAACCAATATTCAAAACGCTACCGTTTCGTCGTCGAAGGTCGGATCAAAAAAGTATATATGATTTCTTTGCGTGTTCATCTGAAGATGTCGTGTGCAAAGTTTGGTGTCGATTGGTCAAGAAATGTGGGAGGAGTAGGGAAAAAACAGTTTTGGGGTTTTCGCGATTTTGCGAAAAAAAATTATGGACGCAAATGGGCGTGGCCTATGCCAAAAGATGCAGCAGACTCCAGTGAATCTGTGTGTACAAGGTTTTGAATGTGGGAGGTTCGGTGTGGGAGTTATAGCCCCAAACGCGTCTTTCCTTGGTATAGCGCCACCTAGTGGCCGGCGTGTCTGGATTTTGTCGTCTACCTAGAACTCAGGGACCTGGATCTAGTCATGCAATTGGCGTGTCGGCACCATTTACGGTTTGGGCTGTGGACCCACTTCTAGGGGGGAATAATAATAACTAGAACTGCAAGCAGTTATGCAGGGGTCCAAGAAGTGTGCATTTCGCCGGCACAACGCGACAAGAAATGTGCATTTCGCCGGCACAACGCGAAGCATGTGTTGAAAACGCTACCCTGAACCTGTGGATACAAAGGATTTGACTGTGGTAGGAGTAGCGAGAAGTCAGTGTAGCGTTTTCGCGGCGAAATTTGTAGAAGATATACAATTTCCTCGTTTATTGCGCCCCCTAATGGCGGAATTTTCCGAAAATTTTTTCGAACGTCATTAAGGTTAGCACCAACATGTGTGTAGAATTTGGACTCGATCCGATGTCTAATTTTGGATTTTTTTGGATTTTTAATTTTCCACGTCTAATTTAGCTAATAAACCAATATTCAAAACTCTACCGTTTCGTCGTCGAAGGTCGGATCAAAAAACTGTCTAAGATTTCTATGCGTGTGCGTCTGAAGATGTCGTGTGCAAAGTTTGGTGTCGATTGGTCAAGAAATGTGGGAGGAGTAGGGAAAAAACAGTTTTGCGGTTTTCGCGATTTAGCGAAAAATATTCACCGACGCAAATGGGCGTGGCCTAGGCCAAAAGATGCAGCAGACTCCAGTGCATCTGTGTGTACAAGTTTTTGGACTGTGGGAGGTTCGGTGTGGGAGTTATAGCCCCAAACGCGTATTCCTTGGTATAGCGCCACCTAGTGGCCGGCGTGTCTGGATTTTGTCGTCTGCATAGTCTTCACTGACCTGGATCTAGTCATGCAATTGGCGTGTGTGCAACATTTACGGTATGGGCTGTATTCCCACTTTCTTGGTAGGAAGTATAATAATAATAATAAGAAAAATCCCTACAAAAACAATAGGGATCCAACCTGTTGGCTTGGACCCCTAACTAGAACTGCAAGCAGTTATGCAGGGGTCCAAGAAGTGTGCATTTCGCCGGCACAACGCGACAAGAAATGTGCATTTCGCCGGCACAACGCGAAGCATGTGTTGAAAACGCTACCCTGAACCTGTGGATACAAAGGATTTGACCGTGGTAGGAGTAGCGAGAAGTCAGTGTGGCGTTTTCGCGGCGAAATTTTGTAGAAGATATACAATTTCCTCGTTTATTGCGCCCCCTAATGGCGAAAGTTTCCGAATTTTTTATCGAACGACATGAAGGGTAGCACCGACATGTGTCTAAAATTTGGACTTGATCCGATGTCTAATTCTGGATTTTTTTGAATTTTTGATTTTCCACGTCTAATTTAGCTAATAAACAAATATTCAAAATGCTACCGTTTCGTCGTCGAAGGTCGGATCAAAAAAGTGTATACGATTCCTTTGCGTTTGCGTCTGAAGATGTCGTGTGCAAAGTTTGGTGTCGATTGGTCAAGAAATGTGGGAGGAGTAGGGAAAAAACTGTTTTGCGGTTTTCGCGATTTAGCGAAAAATATTCATAGACGCAAATGGGCGTGGCCTATGCCAAAAGATGCAGCAGACTCCAGTGCATCTGTGTGTACAAGGTTTTGAATGTGGGAGGTTCGGTGTGGGAGTTATAGCCCCAAACGCGTATTCCTTGGTATAGCGCCACCTAGTGACCGGCGCGTCTGGATTTTGTCGTCTGCTTAGTCCGAACAGATCTGGATCTAGTCATGTGATTCGCGTATCGGCACCATTTACGGTTTGGGCTGTGGTCCCACTTTTAGGGGGGTAAGAATAACTAGAACTGCAAGCAGTTATGCAGGGGTCCAAGAAGTGTGCATTTCGCCGGCACAACGCGAAGCATGTGTTCAAAAATTGAGAAACAGCGTGTGCCAAAAGATGCAGCTGACTCCAGTTAATCTGTGGATAGAAAGGTTTTGACTGTGGGAGCTTCGGTGTGGGAGTTATAGCCCAAAACGCGTTTTCAGAACATTCCATTGGCAAGTTAGGAGATATATTATTTCGTCGTTTATTTGCGACCCCTTGTGGCGAAATTTTCCAAAGACAATTTTCCTTTGCCAAATAACTCCCGCCCACATTAATAATTCTTGGCCATATTTTTTATATAGACTCGGGTTTGCCCCTTGATGGTTTCCTTTGAGTTTGAAGAACATTCCTTTGGCCAATAAGAAGATATACAATTTCCTCGTTTATTGCGCCCCCTAATGGCGAAATATTCCGAAAATTTTATTGAACGACATTAAGGTTAGCACCAACATGTCTGTAAAATTTGGACTCGTTCCGATGTCTACCTTTGGATTTTTCTGGATTTTTGATTTTCCACGTCTAATTTAGCTAATATACCAATATTCAAAACGCTACCGTTTCGTCGTCGACGGTCGGATCAAAAAACTGTCCGATAATTTCTTTGCGTGTGCGTCTGAAGATGTCGTATGCAAAGTTTGGTGTTGATTGGTCAAAAAATGTGGGAGGAGTAGGGAAAAAACTGTTTTGCGGTTTTCGCAATTTTGCGAAAAAAAATTATAGACGCAAATGGGCGTGGCCTATGCCAAAAGATGCAGCAGACTCCAGTGCATCTGTGTGTACAAGGTTTTGAATGTGGGAGGTTCGGTGTGGGAGTTATAGCCCCAAACGCGTATTCCTTGGTATAGCGCCACCTAGTGACCGGCGCGTCTGGATTTTGTCGTCTGCTTAGTCCGAACAGATCTGGATCTAGTCATGCAATTCGCGTGTCGGCACCATTTACGGTTTGGGCTGTGGTCCCACTTTTAGGGGGGTAAGAATAATAGGAATAATAATCCTTACAAAAACAATAGGGATCCAACCTGTTGGCTTGGACCCCTAACTAGAACTGCAAGCAGTTATGCAGGGGTCCAAGAAGTGTGCATTTCGCCGGCACAACGCGGAGTATGTGTTCAAAACAAATGGGCTTGGCCTATGCTAAAAGATGCAACTGACTCCAGTGAATCTGTGGATATAAAGGTTTTGACTGTGGGAGGTTCGTTGTGGGAGTTATAGCCCAAAACGCGTTTTGAGAACATTCCATTGGCCAGTTAGGAGATATATTATTTCGTCGTTTATTTGCGACCCCTTGTGGCGAAATTTTCCAAAGACAATTTTCCTTTGCCAAATAACTCCCGCCCACATTAATAATTCTTGGCCATATTTTTTATATAGACTTGGGTTTGCCCCTTGATGGTTCCCTTATAGTTTGAAGAACATTCCTTGGGCCAATTAGAAGATATACAATTTCCTCGTTTATTGCGCCCCCTAATGGCGAAATATTCCGAAATTTTATTCGAACGCCATTAAGGTTAGCACCGACATGGTTCTAAAATTTGGACTCAATCCGATGTCTAATTTTCGTATTTTTTGAATTTTTGCGTTTCGACGTGAAACGTAGCTAATAAACCAATATTCAAAACGCTACCGTTTCGTCGTCGAAGGTCGGATCAAAAAAGTATATATGATTTCTTTGCGTGTTCGTCTGAAGATGTCGTGTGCAAAGTTTGGTGTCGATTGGTCAAGAAATGTGGGAGGAGTAGGGAAAAAACAGTTTTGGGGTTTTCGCGATTTTGCGAAAAAAAATTATAGACGCAAATGGGCGTGGCCTATGCCAAAAGATGCAGCAGACTCCAGTGAATCTGTGTGTACAAGGTTTTGAATGTGGGAGGTTCGGTGTGGGAGTTATAGCCCCAAACGCGTCTTTCCTTGGTATAGCGCCACCTAGTGGCCGGCGTGTCTGGATTTTGTCGTCTACCTAGAACTCAGGGACCTGGATCTAGTCATGCAATTGGCGTGTCGGCACCATTTACGGTTTGGGCTGTGGACCCACTTCTAGGGGGGAATAATAATAACTAGAACTGCAAGCAGTTATGCAGGGGTCCAAGAAGTGTGCATTTCGCCGGCACAACGCGACAAGAAATGTGCATTTCGCCGGCACAACGCGAAGCATGTGTTGAAAACGCTACCCTGAACCTGTGGATACAAAGGATTTGACTGTGGTAGGAGTAGCGAGAAGTCAGTGTAGCGTTTTCGCGGCGAAATTTTGTAGAAGATATACAATTTCCTCGTTTATTGCGCCCCCTAATGGCGGAATTTTCCGAAATTTTTTTCGAACGTCATTAAGGTTAGCACCAACATGTGTGTAGAATTTGGACTCGATCCGATGTCTAATTTTGGATTTTTTTGGATTTTTAATTTTCCACGTCTAATTTAGCTAATAAACCAATATTCAAAACTCTACCGTTTCGTCGTCGAAGGTCGGATCAAAAAACTGTCTAAGATTTCTATGCGTGTGCGTCTGAAGATGTCGTGTGCAAAGTTTGGTGTCGATTGGTCAAGAAATGTGGGAGGAGTAGGGAAAAAACAGTTTTGCGGTTTTCGCGATTTAGCGAAAAATATTCACCGACGCAAATGGGCGTGGCCTAGGCCAAAAGATGCAGCAGACTCCAGTGCATCTGTGTGTACAAGTTTTTGGACTGTGGGAGGTTCGGTGTGGGAGTTATAGCCCCAAACGCGTATTCCTTGGTATAGCGCCACCTAGTGGCCGGCGTGTCTGGATTTTGTCGTCTGCATAGTCTTCACTGACCTGGATCTAGTCATGCAATTGGCGTGTGTGCAACATTTACGGTATGGGCTGTATTCCCACTTTCTTGGTAGGAAGTATAATAATAATAATAAGAAAAATCCCTACAAAAACAATAGGGATCCAACCTGTTGGCTTGGACCCCTAACTAGAACTGCAAGCAGTTATGCAGGGGTCCAAGAAGTGTGCATTTCGCCGGCACAACGCGACAAGAAATGTGCATTTCGCCGGCACAACGCGAAGCATGTGTTGAAAACGCTACCCTGAACCTGTGGATACAAAGGATTTGACCGTGGTAGGAGTAGCGAGAAGTCAGTGTGGCGTTTTCGCGGCGAAATTTTGTAGAAGATATACAATTTCCTCGTTTATTGCGCCCCCTAATGGCGAAAGTTTCCGAATTTTTTATCGAACGACATGAAGGGTAGCACCGACATGTGTCTAAAATTTGGACTTGATCCGATGTCTAATTCTGGATTTTTTTGAATTTTTGATTTTCCACGTCTAATTTAGCTAATAAACAAATATTCAAAATGCTACCGTTTCGTCGTCGAAGGTCGGATCAAAAAAGTGTATACGATTCCTTTGCGTTTGCGTCTGAAGATGTCGTGTGCAAAGTTTGGTGTCGATTGGTCAAGAAATGTGGGAGGAGTAGGGAAAAAACTGTTTTGCGGTTTTCGCGATTTAGCGAAAAATATTCATAGACGCAAATGGGCGTGGCCTAGGCCAAAAGATGCAGCAGACTCCAGTGCATCTGTGTGTACAAGTTTTTGGACTCTGGGAGGTTCGGTGTCGGAGTTATAGCCCCAAACGCGTATTCCCTGGTATAGCGCCACCTAGGGGCCGGCGTGTCTGGATTTTGTTATCTGAGTAGCGGTGCCGATTCTGGATCTAGTCATGTAATTGGCGCGTGTGCACCATTTACGGTTTGGGCTGTAGTCCCACTTTCAAGCCTGTAAGTATAATAACTAGAACTGCAAGCAGTTATGCAGGGGTCCAAGAAGTGTGCATTTCGCCGGCACAACGCGAAGCATGTGTTCAAAACGCTACCCTGAACCTGTGGATACAAAGGATTTGACTGTGGTATGAGTAGCGAGAAGTCAGTGTAGCGTTTTCGCGGCGAAATTTTGTAGAAGATATACAATATCCTCGTTTATTGCGCCCCCATTGGTGAAATTTTCCGAAATTTTTATCGAACGTCATTAAGGTTAGCACCAACATGTGTGTAGAGTTTGGACTCGATCCGATGTCTAATTTTGGATTTCTTTGGATTTTTAATTTTCCACGTCTAATTTTGCTAATAAACAAATATTCAAAACTCTACTGTTTCGTCGTCGAAGGTCGGATCAAAAAACTGTCTATGATTTCTTTGCGTGTGCGTCTGAAGATGCCATGTGCAAAGTTTGGTGGTGATCGGGCGAGAAATGTGGGAGGAGTAGCGAAAAAACAGTTTTGCGGTTTTCGCGATTTAGCGAAAAATATTCATGGACGCAAATGGGCGTGGCCTAGGCCAAAAGATGCAGCAGACTCCAGTGCATCTGTCTGTACAAGTTTTTGGACGCTGGGAGGTTCGGTGTGGGAGTTATAGTCCCAAACGTGTTTCTCCTTGGTATAGCGCCACCTAGTGGCCGGCATGTCTGGATTTGGTTATCTGAGTAGCGGTGCCGGTACTGGTTCTAGTCATGCAATTGGCGCGTGTGCACCTTTTACGGTTTGGGCTGTAGTCCAACAAGTACGGGGGGAAGAATAATAATAGGAACTAGAACTGCAAGCAGTTATGCAGGGGTCCAAGAAGTGTGCATTTCGCCGGCACAACGCGACAAGAAATGTGCATTTCGCCGGCACAACGCGTAGCAAGTATTCAAAACGCTACCGTGAACAACATGTGGATATAAAGGTTTTGACTGCGGGAGCTTCGGTGTGGGAGTTATAGCCTAAAACGCGTTTTCAGAACATTCCATTGGCCAAATAGGAGATAGACAATGTCGTCGTTTTTTGGAGCCGCCCTGTTGGCGAAATTTTCCAAAGACAATTTTCCTTTGCCAAATAACTCCCGCCCACATTAATAATTATAAGCCATATTTTCTGTATAGACTCGGGTTTGCCCCTTGATGGTTTCACTTGAGTTTGAAGAACATTCCTTTGGCCAATTAGAAGACATACAATTTCCTCGTTTATTGCGCCCCCTAAAGGCGGAATCTTCCGATTATTTTTAGGGACGACGTTAAGGTTGGCACCAACATGTGTGTAAAATTTGGACTCGATCCGATGTCGAATTTTGGATTTTTTGGGATTTTTGTTATTCAACGTCTAATTTAGCTCATAAACCAATATTCAAAACGCTACCGTTTCGTCGTCGAAGGTCGGATCAAAAAACTGTCCGATAATTTCTTTGCGCGTGCGTCATAAAATGTCGTGTGCAAAGATTGGTGTCGATTGGTCAAAAAATGTGGGAGGAGTAGGGAAAAAACAGTTTTGCGGTTTTCGCGATTTAGCGAAAAATATTCATAGACGCAAATGGGCGTGGCCTAGGCCAAAAGATGCAACAGACTCCAGTGAATCTGTGTGTACAAGTTTTTGGACTCTGGGAGGTTCGGTGTGGGAGTTATAGCCCTAAACGCGTATTCCTTGGTATAGCGCCACCTAGTGGCCGGCGTGTCTGGATTTTGTCGTCTGCCTAGAACTCAGGGAACTGGATCTAGTCATGCAATTGGCATGTCGGCACCATTTACGGTTTGGGCTGTGGGCCCACTTCTAGGGGGGAATAATAATAAAAATAGAACTGCAAGCAGTTATGCAGGGGTCCAAGAAGTGTGCATTTCGCCGGCACAATGCGACAAGAAATGTGCATTTCGCCGGCACAACGCGAAGCATGTGTTCAAAACGCTACCCTGAACGCTACCCTGAACCTGTGGAAACAAAGGATTTGACTGTGGTAGGAGTAGCGAGAAGTCAGTGTAGCGTTTTCACAGCGAAATTTTGTAGAAGATATACAATTTCCTCGTTTATTGCGCCCCCTAATGGCGAAATGTTCCGATATTTTTCTCGAACGTCAGTAAGGTTAGCACCGACATGTCTGTAAAATTTGGACTCGATCCGATGTATAATTCTGGATTTTTTTGGATTTTTGATTTTTCACGTCTAATTTAGCTAATAAACAAATATTCAAAACGCTACCGTTTCGTCGTCGAAGGTCGGATCCAAAAACTGTTGATGATTCCTTTGCGTGTGCGTCTGAAGATGTCGTGTGCAAAGTTTGGTGTTGATTGGTCAAGAAATGTGGGAGGAGTAGCGAAAAAACTGTTTTGCGGTTTTCGCGATTTAGCGAAAAATATTCATAGACGCAAATGGGCGTGGCCTAGCCCAAAAGATGCAGCAGACTCCAGTGCATCTGTGGGTATAACGTTTTTGACTGTGGGAGGTTCGGTGTGGGAGTTATAGCCCCAAACGCGTATTCCTTGGTATAGCGCCACCTAGTGGCCGGCATGTCTGGATTTTGTCGTCTGCGTAGTCGCCACGGATCTTGATCTAGTCATGCATTTGGCATGTCTGCACCATTTACGGTTTGTGCTGTGGGCCCACTTCTAGGGAGGGAATAATAATAATAATAATAATAATAATAATAATAATAATCCTTACAAAAACAATAGGGATCCAACCTGTTGGCTTGGACCCCTAAAAATCCTTACAAAAACAATAGGGATCCAACCTGTTGGCTTGGACCCCTAACAAGAAATGTGCATTTCGCCGGAAAAACGCGAAGCATGTGTTCAAAACGCTACCCTGAACCTGTGGAGTAGCGAGAAGTCAGTGTAGCGTTTTCGCGGCGAAATTTTTGTAGAAGATATACAATTTCTCGTTTATTGCGCCCCCTAATGGCGAAATTTTCCGAAATTTGTATCGAAGGTCATTAAGGTTAGCACCAACATGTGTCTAAAATTTGGACTCGATCCGATGTCTAATTTTGGAATTTTTTGTTTTTTTAATTTTCCACGTCTAATTTAGCTAATAAAAGAATATTCAAAACTCTACCGTTTCGTTGTCGAAGGTCGGATCAAAAAACTGTATATGATTTCTTTGCGTGTGCGTCTGAAGATGCCGTGTGCAAAGTTTGGTGTTGATTGGTCAAGAAATGTGCGAGGAGTAGCGAAAAAACAGTTTTGCGGTTTTCGCGATTTAGCGAAAAATATTCATAGACGCAAATGGGCGTGGCCTAGACCAAAAGATGCAGCAGACTCCAGTGCATCTGTGTGTACAAGTTTTTGGACTGTGGGAGGTTCGGTGTGGGAGTTATAGCCCCAAACGCGTCTTTCCTTGGTATAGCGCCACCTAGTGGCCGGCGTGTCTGGATTTTGTCGTCTACCTAGAACTCAGGGACCTGGATCTAGTCATGCAATTGGCGTGTCGGCACCATTTACGGTTTGGGCTGTGGACCCACTTCTAGGGGGGAATAATAATAATAATAATAAAACTAGAACTGCAAGCAGTTATGCAGGGGTCCAAGAAATGTGCATTTCGCCGGCACAACGCGAAGCATGTGTTCAAAACAAATGGGCACGGCGTATGCCAAAAGATGCAGCTGACTCCAGTGAATCTGTGGATATAACGGTTTTGACTGTGGGAGGTTCGGTGTGGGAGTTATAGCCCAAAACGCGTTTTCAGAACATTCCATTGGCCAGTTAGGAGATATATTATTTCGTCGTTTATTTGCGCCCCCTTGTGGTGAAATTTTCCTTTGCCAAATAACTCCCACCCACATTAATAATTCTTGGCCATATTTTTTATATAGACTCGGGTTTGCCCCTTGATGGTTCCCTTATAGTTTGAAGAACATTCCTTGGGCCATTTAGAAGATATACAATTCCCCTCGTTTATTGCGCCCCCTAATGGCGAAATATTCCGATTTTTTAATGAACGCCAGTAGGGGTAGCATCGACATGTGTCAAAAATTTGGACTTCATCCGATGTCTAATTTTGAATCTTTTTGGATTTTTGATTTTCCACGTCTAATTTAGCTAATAAACCAATATCTAAAACGCTACCGTTTCGTCGGAAAAAGTCGGATCAAAAAAGTGTTCGAATTTATTTTTTTGTGTGAGTCCGCCGATGGCGTGTGCAAAGTTTAGTGACGATTGGTCAAGAAATGTGGGAGGAGTAGGGAAAAAACCGTTTTGCGGTTTTCGCGAATTTGCGAAAAAAAATTATGGACGCAAATGGGCGTGGCCTATGCCAAAAGATGCAGCAGACTCCAGTGAATATGTGCGTACAAGTTTTTGACGGAGGGAGGTTCGGTGTGGGAGTTATAGCCCCAAACGCGTATTCCTTGGTATAGCGCCACCTAGTGACCGACGTGTCTGGATTTGGTTATCTGAGTAGCGGTGCCGGACCTGGATCTAGTCATGCAATTGGCATGTCGGCACCATTTACGGTTTGGGCTGTGGGCCCACTTTCAAGGCGGGAAGTATAATAATAATAAGAAAAATCCTTACAAAAACAATAGGGATCCAACCTGTTGGCTTGGACCCCTAAAAAATCCTTACAAAAACAATAGGGATCCAACCTGTTGGCTTGGACCCCTAATAATCCTTACAAAAACAATAGGGATCCAACCTGTTGGCTTGGACCCCTAAAAATCCTTACAAAACAATAGGGATCCAACCTGTTGGCTTGGACCCCTAATAATAATAACTAGAACTGCAAGCAGTTATGCAGGGGTCCAAGAAATGTGCATTTCGCCGGCACAACGCGAAGCATGTGTTGGAATTTGAGAAACGGCGTATGCCAAAAGATGCAACTGACTCCAGTGAATCTGTGCATATAACGTTTTTGACTGTGGGAGCTTCGGTGTGGGAGTTATAGCCCAAAACGTGTTTTCAGAGTGTTTTCCATTGGCCAAATAGGAGATATATTATTTCGTCGTTTTTTGGCGCCGCCCTGTTGGCGAAATTTTCCAAAGACAATTTTCCTTGCCAAATAACTCCCGCCTACATTATTAATTCTTGGCCATATTTTTTATATAGACTCGGGTTTGCCCCTTGATGGTTCCCTTATAGTTTGAAGAACATTCCTTTGGCCAATTAGAAAATATACAATTTCCTCGTTTATTGCGCCCCCTAATGGCGAAATATTCCGAATTTTTTAATGAACGCCAATAAGGGTAGCACCGACATGTGTCTAAAATTTGGACTTGATCCGATGTCTAATTTTGGTATTCTTTGAATTTTTGCGTTTCGACGTAAAACGTAGCCAATAAATAAATATTCAAAACGCTACCGTTTCGTCGTCGAAGGTCGGATCAAAAAGCTGTTGATGATTCCTTTGCGTGTGCGTCTGAAGATGCCGTGTGCAAAGTTTGGTGTTGAGTGGTCAAGAAATGTGCGAGGAGTAGCGAAAAAACATTTTTGCGGTTTTCGCGATTTAGCGAAAAATATTCATTGACGCAAATGGGCGTGGCCTAGGCCAAAAGATGCAGCAGACTCCAGTGCATCTGTGTGTACAAGTTTTTTGGACTGTGGTAGGTTCGGTGTGGGAGTTATAGCCCCAAACGCGTATTCCTTGGTATAGCGCCACCTAGTGGCCGGCATGTCTGGATTTTGTCGTCTGCGTAGTCCGAAGAGATCTGGATCTAGTCATGTAATTGGCGTGTGTGCACCTTTTACGGTTTGGGCTGTGGTACCACTTTTAGGGGGGTAAGTATAAAAACTAGAACTGCAAGCAGTTATGCAGGGGTCCAAGAAGTGTGCATTTCGCCGGCACAACGCGAAGCATGTGTTCAAAAATTGAGAAACAGCGTGTGCCAAAAGATGCAGCTGACTCCAGTGAATCTGTGGATAGAAAGGTTTTTGACTGTGGGAGCTTCGGTGTGGGAGTTATAGCCCAAAACGCGTTTTCAGAACATTCCATTGGCAAGTTAGGAGATATATTATTTCGTCGTTTATTTGCGACCCCTTGTGGCGAAATTTTCCAAAGACAATTTTCCTTTGCCAAATAACTCCCGCCCACATTAATAATTCTTGGCCATATTTTTTATATAGACTCGGGTTTGCCCCTTGATGGTTTCCTTTGAGTTTGAAGAACATTCCTTTGGCCAATAAGAAGATATACAATTTCCTCGTTTATTGCGCCCCCTAATGGCGAAATATTCCGAAAATTTTATTGAACGACATTAAGGTTAGCACCAACATGTCTGTAAAATTTGGACTCGTTCCGATGTCTACCTTTGGATTTTTCTGGATTTTTGATTTTCCACGTCTAATTTAGCTAATATACCAATATTCAAAAGCTACCGTTTCGTCGTCGACGGTCGGATCAAAAAACTGTCCGATAATTTCTTTGCGTGTGCGTCTGAAGATGTCGTGTGCAAAGTTTAGTGTTGATTGGTCAAAAATGTGGGAGGAGTAGGGAAAAAACTGTTTTGCGGTTTTCGCGATTTTGCGAAAAATATTCATAGACGCAAATGGGCTGTGGCCTATGCCAAAAGATGCAGCAGACTCAGTGAATATGTGCTGTACAAGTTTTTTGACTGTGGGAGGTTCGGTGTGGGAGTTATAGCCCCAAACGCGTATTCCTTGGTATAGCGCCACCTAGGGACCGGCGTGTCTGGATTTTGTTATCTGAGTAGCGGTGCCGATTCTGGATCTAGTCATGTAATTGGCGCGTGTGCACCATTTACGGTTTGGGCTGCAGTTCCACTTTCACCGCGGGAAGAATAAGAAGAATCGCTACAAAAACAATAGGGATCAACCTGTTGGCTTGGACCCTAACTAGAACTGCAAGCAGTTATGCAGGGGTCCAAGAAGTGTGCATTTCGCCGGCACAACGCGACAAGAAATGTGCATTTCGCCGGCACATCGCGAAGCATGTGTTGAAAACGCTACCCTGAACCTGTGGATACAAAGGATTTGACTGTGGTAGGAGTAGCGAGAAGTCAGTGTAGCGTTTTTGCGGCGAAATTTTGTAGAAGATATACAATTTCCTCGTTTATTGCGCCCCCTAATTGGCGGAATTTCCGAAATTTTTATCGAACGTCCTTAAGGTTAGCACCAACATGTGTGTAGAATTTGGACTCGATCCGATGTCTAATTTTGGATTTTTTTGTATTTTTGATTTTCCACGTCTAATTTAGCTAATAAAAGAATATTCAAAATGCTATCGTTTCGTCGTCGAAGGTCGGATCAAAAAACTGTATATGATTTCTTTGCGTGTGCGTCTGAAGATGTCGTGTGCAAAGTTTTGTGTCGATTGGTCAAGAAATGTGGGAGGAGTAGCGAAAAAAACAGTTTTGCGGTTTTCGCGATTTTGCGAAAAAAAAATTATAGACGCAAATGGGCGTGGCCTATGCCAAAAGATGCAGCAGACTCCAGTGAATCTGTGTGTACGAGGTTTTGAATGTGGGAGGTTCGTTGTGGGAGTTATAGCCCAAAACGCGTTTTGAGAACATTCCATTGGCCAGTTAGGAGATATATTATTTCGTCGTTTTTTTGCGACCCCTTGTGGCGAAATTTTCCAAAGACAATTTTCCTTTGCCAAATAACTCCCGCCCACATTAATAATTCTTGGCCATATTTTTTATATAGACTCGGGTTTGCCCCTTGATGGTTCCCTTATAGTTTGAAGAACATTCCTTCGGCCAATTAGAAGATATACAATTTCCTCGTTTATTGCGCCCCCTAATAGCGAAATATTCCGAATTCTTTATTGAACGCCATTAAGGGTAGCACCGACATGTGTCTAAAATCTGGACTTGATCCGACGTCTACTTTTGGTATTCTTTGAATTTTTGCGTTTCGACGTAAAACGTAGCCAATAAACAAATATTCAAACGCTAACGTTTCGTCGTCGAAGGTCGGATAAAAAAACTGTTGATGATTCCTTTGCGTGTGCGTAGGAAGATGTCGTGTGCAAAGTTTGGTGTTGATTGGTCAAGAAATGTGGGAGGAGTAGGGAAAAAACTGTTTTGCGGTTTTCGCGATTTAGCGAAAAATATTCATAGACGCAAATGGGCGTGGCCTAGCCCAAAAGATGCAGCACACTCCAGTGGATCTGTGGGTATAACGTTTTTGACTGTGGGAGGTTCGGTGTGGGAGTTATAGCCCCAAACGCGTATTCCTTGGTATAGCGCCACCTAGTGACCGGCGTGTCCGGATTTTGTCGTCTGCGTACACATCACAGACCTGGATCTAGTCATGCAATTGGCGTGTCCGCACCATTACGGTTTGGGGTGTGGGCCCACTTTTAGGGAAGGAAGTATAACTAGAACTGCAAGCAGTTATGCAGGGGTCCAAGAAGTGTGCATTTCGCCGGCACAACGCGACAAGAAATGTGCATTTCGCCGGCACAACGCGAAGCAGGTATTCAAAACGCTACCGTGAACAACCTGTGGATATAAAGGTTTTGACTGTGAGAGGTTCAGTGTGGGAGTTTCGGCCCCAAACGCATTTTCCGCTACCGTTTAGTCGTCGACGGTTGGATCAAAATAGTTTTTACTGATTTGCAACGCAAAACATATATTCAAAACGCTACCGTTTCGTCAACGATGGTCGGATCAAAATAGTTTTGCTGATTTCTTGTAGTGTGCGTCTGAAGATGTCGTGTGCAAAGTTTGGTGTCAATTGGGCAAGAAATGTGGGAGGAGTAGCGAAAAGGCAGTTTAGCTGTTTTTGCGATTTTGCATAAAGAAAATACTGACGCAAATGGGCCTGGCCTATGCCAAAAGATGCAGCTGACTCCAGTGAATCTGTGCGTATAACGTTTTTGACTGTGGGAGCTTTGGTGTGGGAGTTATAGCCTAAAACGCGTTTTCAGAACATTCCATTGGCCAAATAGGAGATATATTATTTCGTCGTTTTTTGGCGCCGCCCTGTTGGCAAAATTTTCCAAAGACAATTTTCCTTTGCCAAATAACTCCCGCCTACATTATTAATTCTTGGCCATATTTTTTATATAGACTCGGGTTTGCCCCTTGATGGTTCCCTTATAGTTTGAAGAACATTCCGTCGGCCAATTAGAAGATATACAATTTCCTCGTTTATTGCGCCCCCTAATGGCGAAATATTCCGAATTCTTTATTGAACGCCATTAAGGGTAGCACCGACATGTGTCTAAAATTTGGACTTGATCCGACGTCTACTTTTGGTATTCTTTGAATTTTTGCGTTTTGACGTAAACGTAGCCAATAAACAAATATTCAAAACGCTACCGTTTCGTCGTCGAAGGTCGGATCAAAAAACTGTTGATGATTCCTTTGCGTGTGCGTCTGAAGATGTCGTCTGCGAAGTTTGGTGTTGATTGGTCAAGAAATGTGGGAGGAGTAGGGAAAAAACTGTTTTGCGGTTTTCGCGATTTAGCGAAAAATATTCATAGACGCAAATGGGCGTGGCCTAGCCCAAAAGATGCAGCAGACTCCAGTGCATCTGTGGGTATAACGTTTTTGACTGTGGGAGGTTCGGTGTGGGAGTTATAGCCCCAAACGCGTATTCCTTGGTATAGCGCCACCTAGTGGCCGGCATGTCTGGATTTTGTCGTCTGCGTAGTCGCCACGGATCTTGATCTAGTCATGCATTTGGCATGTCTGCACCATTTACGGTTTGGGCTGTGGGCACACTTCTAGGGGGGGAATAATAATAATAATAATCCTTACAAAAACAATAGGGATCCAACCTGTTGGCTTGGACCCCTAACTAGAACTGCAAGCAGTTATGCAGGGGTCCAAGAAGTGTGCATTTCGCCGGCACAACGCGACAAGAAATGTGCATTTCGCCGGCACAACGCGAACCAAGTATTCAAAACGCTACCGTGAACAACCTGTGGATATAAAGGTTTTGACTGTGAGAGGTTCAGTGTGGGAGTTTCGGCCCCAAACGCATTTTCCGCTACCGTTTAGTCGTCGACGGTTGGATCAAAATAGTTTTTACTGATTTGCAACGCAAAACATATATTCAAAACGCTACCGTTTCGTCAACGATAGTCGGATCAAAATAGTTTTGCTGATTTCTTGTAGTGTGCGTCTGAAGATGTCGTGTGCAAAGTTTGGTGTCAATTGGGCAAGAAATGTGGGAGGAGTAGCGAAAAGGCAGTTTAGCTGTTTTTGCGATTTTGCATAAAGAAAATACCGACGCAAATGGGCCTGGCCTATGCCAAAAGATGCAGCTGACTCCAGTGAATCTTTGCGTATAACGTTTTTGACTGTGGGAGCTTCGGTGTGGGAGTTATAGCCTAAAACGCGTTTTCAGAACATTCCATTGGCCAAATAGGAGATATATTATTTCATCGTTTTTTGGCGCCGCCCTGTTGGCGAAATTTTCCAAAGACAATTTTCCTTTGCCAAATAACTCCCGCCTACATTATTAATTCTTGGCCATATTTTTTATATAGACTCGGGTTTGCCCCTTGATGGTTCCCTTATAGTTTGAAGAACATTCCTTTGGCCAATTAGAAGATATACAATTTCCTCGTTTATTGCGCCCCCTAATGGCGAAATATTCCGAATTCTTTATTGAACGCCACTAAGGGTAGCACCGACATGTGTCTAAAATTTGGACTTGATCCGACGTCTACTTTTGGTATTCTTTGAATTTTTGCGTTTCGACGTAAAACGTAGCCAATAAACAAATATTCAAAACGCTACCGTTTCGTCGTCGAAGGTCGGATAAAAAAACTGTTGATGATTCCTTTGCGTGTGCGTCTGAAGATGTCGGGTGCAAAGTTTGGTGTTGATTGGTCAAGAAATGTGGGAGGAGTAGGGAAAAAACTGTTTTGCGGTTTTCCGCGAATTAGCGAAAAATATTCATAGACGCAAATGGGCGTGGCCTAGCCCAAAAGATGCAGCAGACTCCAGTGCATCTGTGGGTATAGCGTTTTTGACTGTGGGAGGTTCGGTGTGGGAGTTATAGCCCCAAACGCGTATTCCTTGGTATAGCGCCACCTAGTGGCCGGCATGTCTGGATTTTGTCGTCTGCGTACACATCACAGACCTGGATCTAGTCATGCAATTGGCGTGTCCGCACCATTTACGGTTTGGGGTGTGGGCCCACTTTTAGGGAAGGAAGTATAACAATTTCCTCGTTTATTGCGCCCCCTAATGGCGAAATATTCCGAATTTTTTAATGAACGCCATTAAGGGTAGCACCGACATGTGTCTAAAATTTGGACTTGATCCGATGTCTAATTTTGGTATTCTTTGAATTTTTGCGTTTCGACGTAAAACGTAGCCAATAAATAAATATTCAAAACGCTACCGTTTCGTCGTCGAAGGTCGGATCAAAAAGCTGTTGATGATTCCTTTGCGTGTGCGTCTGAAGATGCTGTGTGCAAAGTTTGGTGTTGATTGGTCGAGTATTGTGGGAGGAGTAGCGAAAAAACATTTTTGCGGTTTTCGCGATTTAGCGAAAAATATTCATAGACGCAAATGGGCGTGGCCTAGGCCAAAGGATGCAGCAGACTCCAGTGAATATGTGGGTACAAGTTTTTGACTGTGGGAGGTTCGGTGTGGGAGTTATAGCCCCAAAAGCGTATTCCTTGGTATAGCGCCACCTAGTGACCGGCGCGTCTGGATTTTGTCGTCTGCTTAGTCCGAACAGATCTGGATCTAGTCATGCAATTCGCGTGTCGGCACCATTTACGGTTTGGGCTGTGGTCCCACTTTTAGGGGGTAAGAATAACTAGAACTGCAAGCAGTTATGCAGGGGTCCAAGAAGTGTGCATTTCGCCGGCACAACGCGACAAGAAATGTGCATTTCGCCGGCACAACGCGAAGCATGTGTTGAAAACGCTACCCTGAACCTGTGGATACAAAGGATTTGACTGTGGTAGGAGTAGCGAGAAGTCAGTGTAGCGTTTTCGCGGCGAAATTTTGTAGAAGATATACAATTTCCTCGGTTATTGCGCCCCCTAATGGCGGAATTTTCCGAAATTTTTATCGAACGTCATTAAGGTTAGCACCAACATGTGTGTAGAATTTGGAACTCGATCCGATGTCTAATTTTGGATTTTTTTGTTTTTTTAATTTTCCACGTCTAATTTAGCTAATAAACCAATATTCAAAACTCTACCGTTTCGTCGTCGAAGGTCGGATCAAAAAACTGTATATGATTCTTTGCGTGTGCGTCTGAAGATGCCGTGTGCAAAGTTTGGTGTTGATTGGTCAAGAAATGTGCGAGGAGTAGCGAAAAAACAGTTTTGCGGTTTTCGCGATTTTGCGAAAAAAAATTATAGACGCAAATGGGCGTGGCCTATGCCAAAAGATGCAGCAGACTCCAGTGAATCTGTGTGTACGAGGTTTTGAATGTGGGAGGTTCGGTGTGGGAGTTATAGCCCCAAACGCATTTTCCCTTGGTATAGCGCCACCTAGTGGCCGGCGTGTCTGGATTTTGTTATCTGAGTAGCGGTGCCGGACCTGGATCTAGTCATGCAATTGGCGTGTCGGCACCATTTACGGTTTGGGCTGTGGACCCACTTTTAGCGCGGGAAGTATAATAACTAGAACTGCAAGCAGTTATGCAGGGGTCCAAGAAGTGTGCATTTCGCCGGCACAACGCGACAAGAAATGTGCATTTCGCCGGCACAACGCGAAGCATGTGTTCAAAACGCTACCCTGAACCTGTGGATACAAAGGATTTGACTGTGGTAGGAGTAGCGAGGAGTCAGTGTGGCGTTTTCGCGGCGAAATTTTGTAGAAGATATACAATTTCCTCGTTTATTGCGCCCCCTAATGGCGGAATTTTCCGAAATTTTTATCGAACGTCATTAAGGTTAGCACCAACAAGTTTGTAGAATTTGGACTCGATCCGATGTCTAATTTTGGATTTTTTTGTTTTTTTAATTTTCCACGTCTAATTTAGCTAATAAACCAATATTCAAACTCTACCGTTTCGTCGTCGAAGGTCGGATCAAAAACTGTATATGATTTCTTTGCGTGTGCGTCTGAAGATGCCGTGTGCAAAGTTTGGTGTTGATTGGTCAAGAAATGTGCGAGGAGTAGCGAAAAAACAGTTTTGCGGTTTTCGCGATTTTGCGAAAAAAAATTATAGACGCAAATGGGCGTGGCCTATGCCAAAAGATGCAGCAGACTCCAGTGAATCTGTGTGTACGAGGTTTTGAATGTGGGAGGTTCGGTGTGGGAGTTATAGCCCCAAACGCATTTTCCCTTGGTATAGCGCCACCTAGTGGCCGGCGTGTCTGGATTTTGTTATCTGAGTAGCGGTGCCGGACCTGGATCTAGTCATGCAATTGGCGTGTCGGCACCATTTACGGTTTGGGCTGTGGACCCACTTTTAGCGCGGGAAGTATAATAACTAGAACTGCAAGCAGTTATGCAGGGGTCCAAGAAGTGTGCATTTCGCCGGCACAACGCGACAAGAAATGTGCATTTCGCCGGCACAACGCGAAGCATGTGTTCAAAACGCTACCCTGAACCTGTGGATACAAAGGATTTGACTGTGGTAGGAGTAGCGAGGAGTCAGTGTGGCGTTTTTCGCGGCGAAATTTTGTAGAAGATATACAATTTCCTCGTTTATTGCGCCCCCTAATGGCGGAATTTTCCGAAATTTTTATCGAACGTCATTAAGGTTAGCACCAACAAGTTTGTAGAATTTGGACTCGATCCGATGTCTAATTTTGGATTTTTTTGGATTTTTAATTTTCCACGTCTAATTTAGCTAATAAACAAATATTCAAAACTCTACCGTTTCGTTGTCGAAGGTCGGATCAAAAAACTGTTGATGATTTCTTTGCTTGTGCGTCTGACGATGTCGTGTGCAAAGTTTGGTGTTGATTGGTCAAGAAATGTGGGAGGAGTAGCGAAAAAACAGTTTTGCGGTTTTCGCGATTTTGCGAAAAATATTCATAGACGCAAATGGGCGTGGCCTAGGCCAAAAGATGCAGCAGACTCCAGTGCATCTGTGTGTACAAGTTTTTGGACTCTGGGAGGTTCGGTGTGGGAGTTATAGCCCCAAACGCATTTTCCCTTGGTATAGCGCCACCTAGGGACCGGCGTGTCTGGATTTGGTTATCTGAGTAGCGGTGCCGGACCTGGATCTAGTCATGCAATTGGCGTGTGTGCACCGTTTACGGTTTGGGCTGTAGTCCCACTTCTATGGCGGGAAGAATAATAATAATAATAATAAACTAGAACTGCAAGCAGTTATGCAGGGGTCCAAGAAGTGTGCATTTCGCCGGCACAACGCGACAAGAAATGTGCATTTCGCCGGCACAACGCGAAGCATGTGTTCAAAACGCTACCCTGAACGCTACCCTGAACCTGTGGAAACAAAGGATTTGACTGTGGTAGGAGTAGCGAGAAGTCAGTGTAGCGTTTTCACAGCGAAATTTTGTAGAAGATATACAATTTCCTCGTTTATTGCGCCCCCTAATGGCGGAATTTTCCGAAATTTTTATCGAACGTCATTAAGGTTAGCACCAACAAGTTTGTAGAATTTGGACTCGATCCGATGTCTAATTTTGGATTTTTTTGGATTTTTAATTTTCCACGTCTAATTTAGCTAATAAACAAATATTCAAAACTCTACCGTTTCGTTGTCGAAGGTCGGATCAAAAAACTGTTGATGATTTCTTTGCTTGTGCGTCTGACGATGTCGTGTGCAAAGTTTGGTGTTGATTGGTCAAGAAATGTGGGAGGAGTAGCGAAAAAACAGTTTTGCGGTTTTCGCGATTTTGCGAAAAATATTCATAGACGCAAATGGGCGTGGCCTAGGCCAAAAGATGCAACAGACTCCAGTGAATCTGTGTGTACAAGTTTTTGGACTCTGGGAGGTTCGGTGTGGGAGTTATAGCCCTAAACGCGTATTCCTTGGTATAGCGCCACCTAGTGGCCGGCGTGTCTGGATTTTGTCGTCTGCCTAGAACTCAGGGAACTGGATCTAGTCATGCAATTGGCATGTCGGCACCATTTACGGTTTGGGCTGTGGGCCCACTTCTAGGGGGGAATAATAATAAAAATAGAACTGCAAGCAGTTATGCAGGGGTCCAAGAAGTGTGCATTTCGCCGGCACAATGCGACAAGAAATGTGCATTTCGCCGGCACAACGCGAAGCATGTGTTCAAAACGCTACCCTGAACGCTACCCTGAACCTGTGGAAACAAAGGATTTGACTGTGGTAGGAGTAGCGAGAAGTCAGTGTAGCGTTTTCACAGCGAAATTTTGTAGAAGATATACAATTTCCTCGTTTATTGCGCCCCCTAATGGCGAAATGTTCCGATATTTTTCTCGAACGTCAGTAAGGTTAGCACCGACATGTCTGTAAAATTTGGACTCGATCCGATGTATAATTCTGGATTTTTTGGATTTTTGATTTTTCACGTCTAATTTAGCTAATAAACAAATATTCAAAACGCTACCGTTTCGTCGTCGAAGGTCGGATCCAAAACTGTTGATGATTCCTTTGCGTGTGCGTCTGAAGATGTCGTGTGCAAAGTTTGGTGTTGATTGGTCAAGAAATGTGGGAGGAGTAGCGAAAAAAACTGTTTTGCGGTTTTCGCGATTTAGCGAAAAATATTCATAGACGCAAATGGGCGTGGCCTAGCCCAAAAGATGCAGCAGACTCCAGTGCATCTGTGGGTATAACGTTTTTGACTGTGGGAGGTTCGGTGTGGGAGTTATAGCCCCAAACGCGTATTCCTTGGTATAGCGCCACCTAGTGGCCGGCATGTCTGGATTTTGTCGTCTGCGTAGTCGCCACGGATCTTGATCTAGTCATGCATTTGGCATGTCTGCACCATTTACGGTTTGTGCTGTGGGCCCACTTCTAGGGAGGGAATAATAATAATAATAATAATAATAATAATAATAATAATCCTTACAAAAACAATAGGGATCCAACCTGTTGGCTTGGACCCCTAAAAAAATCCTTACAAAAACAATAGGGATCCAACCTGTTGGCTTGGACCCCTAACTAGAACTGCAAGCAGTTATGCAGGGGTCCAAGAAGTGTGCGTTTCGCCGGCACAACGCGACAAGAAATGTGCGTTTCGCCGGCACAAAGCGAAGCATGTGTTCAAAACGCTACCCTGAACCTGTGGATACAAAGTATTTGACTGTGGTAGGAGTAGCGAGAAGTCAGTGTAGTGTTTTCACGACGAAATTTTGTAGAAGATATACAATTTCCTCGTTTATTGCGCCCCCTAACAGGGAAATTGTCCGAAATTTTTATCGAACGTCATTAAGGTTAGCACCAACATGTGTGTAGAATTTGGACTCGATCCGATGTCTAATTTTGGATTTTTTTGGATTTTTAATTTTCGACGTCTAATTTAGCTAATAAACAAATATTCAAAACTCTACCGTTTCGTCGTCGAAGGTCGGATCAAAAAACTGTCTATGATTTCTTTGCGTGTGAGTCTGAAGATGCCGTGTGCAAAGTTTGGTGTTGATTGGTCAAGAAATGTGGGAGGAGTAGCGAAAATACAGTTTTGCGGTTTTCGCGATTTAGCGAAAAATATTTATGGACGCAAATGGGCGTGGCCTAGGCCAAAAGATGCAGCAGACTCCAGTGCATCTGTGTGTACAAGTTTTTGGACTCTGGGAGTTTCGGTGTGGGAGTTATAGCCCCAAACGCGTATTCCTTGGTATAGCGCCACCTAGGGACCGGCGTGTCTGGATTTTGTTATCTGAGTAGCGGTGCCGATTCTGGATCTAGTCATGTAATTTGCGCGTGTGCACCATTTACGGTTTGGGCTGTGGTACCACTTCTAAGGCGTACGAAATAATAATAATAATCCTTACAAAAACAATAGGGATCCAACCTGTTGGCTTGGACCCCTAACTAGAACTGCAAGCAGTTATGCAGGGGTCCAAGAAGTGTGCATTTCGCCGGCACAACGCGAAGCATGTGTTCAAAAATTGAGAAACAGCGTGTGCCAAAAGAGGCAGCTGACTCCAGTGAATCTGTGGATATAAAGGTTTTGACTGTGGGAGCTTCGGTGTGGGAGTTATAGCCCAAAACGCGTTTTCAGAACATTCCATTGGCCAGTTAGGAGATGTATTATTTCGTCGTTTATTTGCGCCCCCTTGTGGCGAAATTTTCCAAAGACAATTATCCTTTGCCAAATAACTCCCGCCCACATTAATAATTCTTGGCCATATTTTTTATATAGACTCGGGTTTGCCCCTTGATGGTTCCCTTATAGTTTGAAGAACATTCCTTTGGCCAATTAGAAGATATACAATTTCCTCGTTTATTGCGCCCCCTTATGGCGAAATATTCCGATTATTTTACTGAACGCCAGTAGGGGTAGCATCGACATGTGTCAAAAATTTGGACTTGATCCGATGTTTAATTTTGGTATTCTTTAATTTTTTTTTTCTTTGCGTGTCTGTCTGAAGATGTCGTGTGCAAAGTTTGGTGTTGATTGGTCAAGAAATGTGGGAGGAGTAGCGAAAAAACAGTTTTACGGTTTTCGCGATTTTGCGAAAAAAAATTATAAACGCAAATGGGCGTGGCCTATGCCAAAAGATGCAGCAGACTCCAGTGGATATGTGGGTACAAGTTTTTGACTGTGGGAGGTTCGGTGTGGGAGTTATAGCCCCAAACGCGTTTTCCCTTGGTATAGCGCCACCTAGTGTTCGGCGTGTCTGGATTTTGTCATCTGCGTAGTCCGAAGAGATCTGGATCTAGTCATGCAATTCGCGTGTCGGCACCATTTACGGTTTGGGCTGTGGTCCCACTTTTAGGGAGGTAAGAATAATAATAATAATCCTTACAAAAACAATAGGGATCCAACCTGTTGGCTTGGACCCCTAACTAGAACTGCAAGCAGTTATGCAGGGGTCCAAGAAGTGTGCATTTCGCCGGCACAACGCGACAAGAAATGTGCATTTCGCCGGCACAACGCGAACCAAGTATTCAAAACGCTACCGTGAACAACCTGTGGATATAAAGGTTTTGACTGTGAGAGGTTCAGTGTGGGAGTTTCGGCCCCAAACGCATTTTCCGCTACCGTTTAGTGTTCGACGGTTGGATCAAAATAGTTTTTACTGATTTGCAACGCAAAACATATATTCAAAACGCTACCGTTTCGTCAACGATGGTCGGATCAAAATAGTTTTGCTGATTTCTTGTAGTGTGCGTCTGAAGATGTCGTGTGCAAAGTTTGGTGTCAATTGGGCAAGAAATGTGGGAGGAGTAGCGAAAAGGCAGTTTAGCTGTTTTTTGCGATTTTGCATAAAGAAAATACTGACGCAAATGGGCCTGGCCTATGCCAAAAGATGCAGCTGACTCCAGTGAATCTGTGCGTATAACGTTTTTGCCTGTGGGAGCTTCGGTGTGGGAGTTATAGCCTAAAACGCGTTTTCAGAACATTCCATTGGCCAAATAGGAGATATATTATTTCGTCGTTTTTTGGCGCCGCCCTGTTGGCGAAATTTTCCAAAGACAATTTTCCTTTGCCAAATAACTCC